>NW_023597050.1:193934-294087 GCF_011947565.3 Pollicipes pollicipes
ATTCCTCCTGCAAATTCCACGCAAAAAAAAACTCAGGAATTCAACGCTGTATTCCACTGATAATGTGAATAAGCCTTCAGCAGCTGGTATAAAATAATCCATAGAGAACAGACAAAACCTGTGCTGGTCCGACCTGGTTTTGAACGCACAACCCTCAAATTTCGGATCCGGCGCGTTACGGTCTTCGTCACAGAAACCGAAATGGTGGTGATTCTGTCATTATACGAATGCTCATCTCGCTTCGTCCTTATAGTGCAGTTGCCATCGACCATATAACGAATTCAAAGGATGCTGGCATCTCTCCTGAGCTAATCTCCCGGGGTGAAAATTCTCAGCTCCCCAAGTCGACAATAACGTGCAAATGTTAGTTAAGATGTTCTTATTTGCAATGCCCAGCATTTAAAGTTCATTTACTTCAGATTATTATGAAAGCTAGCCCTTTTCTATCCACAACAGAAATAGGGGGAGGGGTGTATAGGAAGGAGCGTGAGAAAACATGATACCGCTCTCCATATGTGAAGTCACTCAAGGGGGGGGGGGGCAGTGTGCTCCAATGGCCACTCATTCTACATATTTCGGCAAGGGATAGCGTTTTGTTTCCGTTGGCGTCCATCACCAGCAAGTCCTTCATATTAAATGACCTGCCATTTGTCCTTGAACGTGGGTGTATTCTATAATCGCAGCAGCTGCAGACAGATGCCACATGACATTGAGTAAACTTTTGGGAGCTATTACATGCTTGGTCCCGGCCCACCTGACCGGAGTTTGGTTTGTTGCTTTTATACCATCAACAGGCAAACATGTCAGGTCTGATGAAATTGTTGCCTTGAACTTAACAGATTTCAGTCACATGACTTGCCGCATGAATGAGCTGTCCCTTCTTATTAGTCTGGTTTGAAATTATACTTGCTCATTATGTCGGCTACATTGGAATCAACACAGCGCGCGACTTATGACATCTCTCAGCAGCTGCCTCTCACATGATGACCTACTTCTGAACAAGTAAAGCTCAGGTTGTCGTACAGTGTTAGGCGTTTGCTCTACCAATAGTCAGGAGTCTAGTCATAGCTTTCATTCATCGGCATTATGCACTTGACGCTTCGATAAGTCCCATTAGCTTTTAACAGAAGTGAGCTCGCAGCTGAAAGGCTTCAGAATAATTGGTTGTTTATTTTTAGGTCACGATATCAAATTCTTTGCTGATAGTTGCGTTGTATTTGGCATTTTTCCAACCGCATTTTAATCACTTGACATTATTCTCAAAGCATTTTAACCAAGGGCTGTCATTCTTTATTTCAGGCAGGGGAAAACGTGATCTTTTTTTGGAGAGTCGTCACTTCTTTCCATAGTCTCACGCACTCATTGTTTAGTAGTATTTGTCTCCATCATTAATCATCATCCCGGGCGCACAGAACAAACGGTTTTATCCATGGCATGATATGTCGTAGAGAAGGCTTGGTCTGGCATCGCTTTCCAAAGCAGAGATTCGAGAAAACTTCGTTTATTGCGTGTGGCCTTTATTTCTACCTAGACAACCCCATTTAAGTGAAGGCTCACCAATGTTGTCCAATTTCACTACGCCGTTCGGCAGTCCTGGGCACTAAATCTTAAACGGTCGCCGAATGTCTAGCGTAAGTTAGCAGTCATTCATTTTCTGATCTTAAAACACCTTTGAAGATAGCCCCCTTTGTTCAGATTGCCCTGTCGTAATAACCAAACCAAGAACCTAGGGAACCGTATGATTCACGAATGAAGGCTTCCGGGAACCGCTCCCTGGCTCTGACTGACCGGTGCATTGAAACCATCTCCAAAAGTTAAGAAGAGCCGAACCATTGACTTGGGAGGCCATACTGAATCAGCCACCCAGCGAAGAGCCGTAAAATTCATGTCGTTGCATTGATTCCACGTTTGACATCCTATCGTATGCTCGTTAGCTAAATTACTAACATTGGAACGAAAATCCGGGCAAATTATAAAGATTCACAAAGCAAAGACATAAAAGCCAATTCTTCCTCCTGGAAGTGCGGTCCGAACCAATCAAAGCTGTACGCTTGATATGCGTACTGAAGCAGTCAGGTTAAATAACGGAAATCAGAAAACATATTTCCTTGCTGACAAAACCTGCGGACTTCCACAGCGCTCATGATCAGCATGATTCATTGCAGACTTGCTGAGTTCATAAGCAATTAGCAGGAACAATGTCGCTATCCTGCCCAGATTAGTCAACGGGCTGCGAGCAGGCTTTCTGACCTCAAAGTGATACGTTGTGTAAAGCCGTTGAGATGTAATGAACTTCAATGGACGCTAGCTGTTCCAAAATTAAATTTAGAACTATGCGCGTCGCAAACAGCAATCAGGTGTTGAATCGCAGTCAGTCCTTTCTTATTTCAGTTTTTCGCGAAGGTTCATGCTTGTTCGTAAGTGAACCGACCTGTGATAAGGAATACGTTGCAATGCGCATTATTTTCCATTGAGTGTATGCCAAAACAGGGATCATGGCAAGCAAGTAACTGCATGTATTCGCAAAATTCACAGTTCCATTTGTCTTTAAAGATGCTTGCCATTGCCAAAATTACTGACCAATGATATAACGACAGTGCGCGATGTGCGACCTTTCCCTCACCAAGTTGCATCGCGATCTATGCGTATCGTAAGTAACCAGCTACATGTAAAATAAAATCGGTCCGTAATTCCTTACCCTAATTTTTCGTGAGCCTTTGGCCAGTCATTTACTTACTGGTGAATCGAAGTATACGTTTTACAGCAGATGACCGTCAAGATCTGCGTGCGCTGCAAATAAAGTGCTACGTTCCACTTAACAAAATCTATCTTCAAGCCAAATATTGCGTGAAGACTCGCGCAGGCTACGAATTTAACAGATACGTGTCATCTAGATCTGGGTACCTGACTTGATTACGTTTTGTTTATGCTACGATCCTTGCTTCCTCTGTTACTTGTTCATGAGCCTAGTGTATTAAAATCTTATCCACATTCACGCATCTAAGCATACGGCGCTCAGATACATGTACTCAATGCAACCCCTCCATACGATAGCCCTAGAGAAATAAGAATCTAATTAATGTGACCCTCCACCGGTTTCCTACCACACCGCGCATTCCTGTTATTTCCCGCCCGTCCCCAGCCCTCTATGCGCGTCCATTTCGCCAGCGAGACGACCCCACTAATGTGTGATTACATAGCGGCGCCGCGCGCCGGGCTCATGATCCTCCAGATTGCGCCACAGAAGAAGGGGTGTGAACCGGGGGGGGGGGGGGGGGGGCGGGGGAGAGGCATGGTTACGGGATACGGACAGAGTAGAACAGACTTTTACTGTTCAAATTTTCTTTCTTCGGCTCGCATTTGACCGTCCTTGTCGACTGAGGTGGGGTCGGTCGCCGCTTTGTCCGTCGAAGCCAACAGGAGTACGCTGGTTTGGGCACCCGGTGGGCCGGTGTCTCTCGGTCACGCTGTGGTCCCGTCGGTTTTGCTCCAGTTCTAACGACCGCCTCTTCGTTCCGCCTGCGGCCGATCGCGTCCTCGTAGCCCCTCCCATTCTTTCCCCATTGGCTTTAAAGCGCTGACTTCATCTCTGACTTTCAACGTTCATATCTGAGTACATACTTGATGTGCAACTTGGGGCGACTGAGGATTCCCCACGAATGTAATGAAAGGATTTTTTTTTGTCACCACGGGCTAAATGCGTCATAGATGCTTGGCGTTAAGACTCCTTGCGGGGAGAAATGGAGAAAGTTCTATGCGGGACGTAGACAGTTGTTTAGCCGTGGGTTGAAAGGTCCCACTCCCAACGGAAATATCTGCGACTCACAGATGAGGAGAAACGCATTTTTGTACGTCGCTGGCCGCTAGTGAGAGTAGTGGTGGCACGTGCAGGGTTCCGCTCATGGAATCGCAAATCGCATAACGTAAGACTCACTTTTCAGCGGCCTTCTTGCGCTTTCCCGATGAGTCGGGAAAGGACGTTGGGCTGTCGGAAAAGTTGGTTGATCCTTTCCCTTGGCGCATTGGCTTGCGGCCACCAAGGGAGTTTGCTAGGATGACTCAGAGCAACAAACCCTCAACAATGACAGTGATTTCGGTCACAGAGGGTACCGTTGTTAGAATTATTTCAACTACTCCAGAAGGCGAGGTCCGCACGTTTGAGCCGATGAAGGATGCTGACCGATGTGCGATTTCGGCGACAAAGTATTACCAGCCGATGTGGGATTCAGGCGTGCCGACGCTGGATTCATTCATTATTCAGCGACGAGAGGAGGTGGGGCTATGTGGTGGTGCCGCCGTGAGCCTTGCACCAGGTGACTACTATTTACTGGGGACAAATTCGAGGTTTGCGTGGTATATGGCTGCACGGTCCCGCCCATGATTGAAGGGTCTAATCGTTGCGCATAACCTGCGCAGATTGTGTGTAGCGACCACACTATAGGTCTTCCTTTAATATGTTCGGCGACAAGCATGCATGAGGCAACGTGAATGTATGAACGCTGATTGCGGAATCCCAGTAAAGTGACGTTTGCTGCCCATGTTAGGACGAAAGCACCTGCTTCATAAACATCCATGCAGTGTCGGTGAGCCAATGTTTTCACACCCACCTGCAGTCGCCCCCGTTAGTCGGCTCATGGAGGGGAATTGCCTCGACGGTAATTGCCTCCAAATCAATAAAGCGGGCCAATTAGCCAATAGCCGCCATTAACAATGGCATGTATAGGTAATCCAAGATAATATGATTATTGCCGAGAGACGTATTACTTCCAAGGAGCTTTTCTTTCGTGAGGTTCATTATTAGTGGGCACAGCCACCATCTTTAGAAAGGTGTTTATAATATGATGCACCACACAACACGATGTGTGAATACGTAACTCCGAGAGCCACGCAGGAACTTCATCTAAATTATTGAGGCATCCACGGCGCTTGCTGCTTTTACGCATGCTGGACTTTGGGAATCACGTGATTGCCGTTTGGTGTCGGTGAGAAATCTGTCGGATGAGTATGACAACATTGCGAAAGAAAAGAGGGAGCTTTTCCTCCGGGTTATGCGAAGGGCAAGAATCGAGTTGAAGGAAACTACGGCAACGATGTAACTGAAAAGTCCTGCGTTACACAACGCCAAATAGCCCTGTTATGTTCGCCCTTATATTGCAATACTGTGATGCTTCTATCTGTATCTGGTTATGTTCCAAATCAGTGGAGATGTATAATCAGAAGTTGCTGGCCGCTGGGGGAAAGCGCATGTGTTAACAACGTGTTGGAAACTCAGGTGCGCACATGCGAGCTTATTGCACCGCCACGGTACGAAATCCGTACATTTATCCGATGGCGTCCATTTAGATGCCTTTTGAATGTCCGGCCAAGCTCTTTATGTCCTCCATGGCTTCTTAATCGACGAGGCCGGGGTCGTCCGGCAGCATGACAGCTTTGTCACAATCCAGCCATCTGCCAAAAAAGTACATGATGTTTCATGTTTGGCAATGCAGTCAAAGCAGCCCATGTAGTCTGACCATATCTGTGAGATCTTATCGGTCTGGTCCTACCGAGCTGACCAAACGTAACCTCAGTCACTACGAATAGTTCTGCGGCTATTGTACCTCCGCAATTTACAAGCATCTAAACGTTCTTACAGTTCTGATGGTTTTAAAAATCGAGGAAGCAGCACACGTCTGGTAAACATAAACACTATAAAACATGATGATGATTTTTGATGGAATAGAAGTGAGCGGTTTGGTAGTCAAAAAGCAAAGACATGATTGGGTACAGACAAACATGACTGAAATCCTTGCATTTTCTCAGATATAACGGAAGACTGGAACTTTCGGATTTCAGAGGGTTTTTCACGTCTAATATAATTTAATTTTTTATAATAAATTGCACGTCTAAAACAATCATATTTCACCGTTTCACCCCCTATAAGCTATGTTTCACCCGTTTCTACAGCTGTGCTAGACGTTGATCGTTACCGCGTGACTACATTCAGGGGCACAGTTTCGCAAAATAAGGGACGAAACAGTGAAAAATGACCCAGCCAAACACCAAATATGCCAAACAACAAGTTTCCCCCGGATTTTCCCCACTTTCCTCCCAAAGTTGGGGGGGGGGGGGAGAGGGTGAAGCTGAGCGGCTGAAGCCCTCTCAACTGAAAAGTAAACCACAACCCTGCTTACATCTTATATAAGCACCTTGTGGTCTGGGTCTCGCTCTGTCTCCATGTACATAATTACTTTTGGCCTACATTTTTAGGTGCCAGACAAAGTATGACTGCGACTGTTAAACAGCATTGACACTCACAGCAAACCGTCCAAAGCATAACACATTGAAGTAATTACGTCAGCTATAGCGTTGAGTTTGTCTTGAAATAAAATGGATTAGTGGATCAGTTATGCCGGTTTAGCCAAAACACCCAATGCCGGTCGGCTATTTTCTGCAGGTTCGGAAGTCCATAAATTAGCGCAGGCTAACCTTTTGTCCTTACGGCTACAATTGCCACACAAGCGCCGCAACTGGTACCTGTCGGCGTGTTCCTTTTCACGACGTCCATTGCCTGAGCATCCCGTGCCTTGGGTGTCGTGTATGGTGCGGAGGGCGTATGGGATAGTTTGCACAAGGAGTACCATATGTTGGAGTGTACCGGGGATTTGTAGCTGGATACAACCCCTCTGTGATAGTGGTATTCTGGACAATTTCGTGGTGTTAACGAGCAGGTAACCTGCCAAAAGACTGCTAAAAATGGCTGCTGGTGCCTCGGAATCTAACCAGCTACTGGCGTTTATCAAGATCGAACTGGCTGACCAGGTTAGAGTTTGTTAGCTCATGGCACGGTGGCTAAGATTTCGTTTTTTTCTGTTTGGAAGCGAAAATATTAAGTTTCGAACCACCTAGCCAGTGTGCAAAAGATCCATATGTTGTGATGAGTGTGTATATGACATCCGGTCTGGAAAAAACATCCACTGCACCATGCACCTTCACAACTTCAGCATGTGGAGCCTCACCCTTGACTGCACCAAACACTGGCTATACCAAGGAGCTGCAATTTGTTTTTTGCTTTTTAAAGGAATGATGTTTTTGCCTGATATTACTGTTGTAGAACCTTAATATTAAACACTGGCATTCAGTATGCTGAAATTAGACATGGCTGAGCATCAAATTCTGGAAACTCAGATTTATGGTGTCCTTGATTGTTCCTGCCATGACAAATGTCTCAGGATAACATTGGCATTCTGGTGTGATGTCCAGACACTGAATGGTGCACTTGTATATGCTAAACAAACCCAAATTCAGTGTCAGGGCAGGCCAAAGTGTGTGCAATTCCCAATGAATTTAGTGGGAAGCATGGTGGAGCATTTTGCTTAAAATTAAACCAAAAATGTGATAATTCCTTCAAATGTTGGCTCCTTTTGCACCAAAATTAAGGGTGATTATGTATGAAAAGTCTTACCCTGAGTTTTACATGGTGTAGGAATGAAGTTATTTATGTTTTGTAGCTCTTATGCTAGAGATGCTCAGCATTGGGTGCATATTTGCATTCAAGCAAGATGATAAGTTATTAATAAAGCCATTATCAATTGGGTTTTAGGGAGGTACCTGCTCATCTGACAATGCAGGGTGATGCATGAAGCCATGTAGTTAGTCTCATGCACAGGGTACATGAGCCATCAAATACTAGTGTAAGAGCTGATGGTTAGAGATGGATCAAGATGTGCATTCTTAAAACATTGGTCTTATTGGAGAGTGCCAACTGGCACATTGCTCATGCCATCTATACACATGAACCTCTTTAAGAGAGTTCAGACAAAGTGATTTGCATGTGTGACCTTTTGCTTCAGAGTAACTACCAAACATAGATTGTTATGTGTGACCTGATCCCATCACCTTTGTTCTGCCAGCAAACAAAATTCATCCAGTAGGGTGTGTAGAGAGCTGATACAAGATTAATGCTAGCAAAACTCGGACTCAACAGCAGCCTCCTCAGCACAATTTGTTGTGTGCTAATTTGTTTCCCTTACCCATAATTATGACATCTGATCTCCTCAATCAATTTGCAAATGGGAAGTGCCTAGGTGCAGAGATAATGGGAGGACAAAATTTTGGCATCCCTGCCACCCAATTCGCAGAATGTTGAATCTTTCGGACAGTCCATTTCAGTGGGTGATGTTGCATCCAAACTTTTACTGTACAGGGCTGCAGAGGGTTTTATGTGCTGCACAATGCTGTGATATGGCTGCCTGTGGCCTGGTTTGTTCCTCACTGGTCAGCTGCCAGCTAACTTTCCCATGTCAGTCTGGGACTCATGCCAGTACCACTGGGTTATGGGTCCAGTATGTTTTCTCCAGACCACAGAGGTAGTGCAGTCAAGATGAAAACCCTATGGTGGTAGAGAAGGAATGAGCAGCATTAACATTTTTGTTTGTGCCAGGCAGTTGTCCTTTATTCTGTAATAGTCTGTAATAAAAGCCCCTTTTCATCAAGTGCTATGAAAGGATTGTGGTGTCTTTTAACTATGGGAAAACTATCAGCCATAGTGTAACAGTGAGGTCAGCTGTACAAAGTGTCACAACTTAACTCCTGCTGAGTCTGAGGAGAAACATATGCAAAGGTGTACAATATATTTCAAAATGATCACAAATTGTATATTACTTTTATATGTAAGAATAGATGCAAGTTATTCACACAGGAAATGCTGTGATACCATAAGCATGTATGCTGCATAACTCCCACCCCCTAACATTGGATGGTGAAACTCAGATAAGCTGAGAGCAATCACACTGTGAATGTGTTTGTTTTACATTGTACTCTAGGGCTGACACATAATTGGCAGATTTTGGGGGGAGGAGGTAGCTTCCCTCACTGTATGTAATCCACCACACCACCCCTGTCATCAGCGTATGTTGCGTAGCTGCCTCTCCGTCCCAAGCCGCGTCTTCAGCGTCACCGGTGCCCCCCCCCCCCCCCGCCCCGACGGGCCGCTACTCAGTTCGTCAAGCTATGGCGGTACAACGCTCTCTCGCACTGTCGCATGCGACCAGCACACACACAATATGTTGTGTCAGTCTGTGTCAGCACTTAGTTCAATTTAGTTCGGCGCCCCCGGCGACGGCGGCGACTCTAGCTCGATAGCTTACGCACGCTGGACGTGTCTCACGTGAACCGCAAGCGGTGCCGCCCCCGACACCTCCCATAGCTCGCTCGACATGGAAGGATGTGGTCCCATTCCACACGTGTTCTTTGTGGGAGTAAGAGTGACAGGTTTAGGTCACATCTTCCTCAGACCTCGCATGGCGAAGTATGGTCTCGCGCCAACTGCGATTGGTCGCGTCTGGTAGACGTGAGCGTGGATTAATGTTATATAGTACTCTGTTGACTTCTGTCTCAAATTCAAACAAGAGCAAGTGTGTTGCAAGCATCACCCCGTTGGTGACATTCGCGACATTTACTTTATTTCAAGCTGAGACCGAAGCTAAAGGTGTATCGTACGGCATTTTTTAAGATGTATGGACTCAGGGATGGTCTGATATCGATGAAGCATAGATTGCTTGGATTTTTAAGCGCTGCTGTATTCCCCAGGATTGCTCTTGGGGGCATTCCTAGCGAGCAGTTCCCGCTCCCTGCTAAAAAAGAACCAGGATTAATGCAAGGCTCATTTCGAACATCTGGATAACATTTTGTTCTTCAATTTTTCAGTATTTTTGTTCCAGTGTACCTCGTCATTTCTAGTTTCTGAACATTTCAAGCGACTGTGTGTGGAGAACACGAAAATAGTTCCTGTCTCTTAGGTGGTCTCTTGTATTAGGTGAGCGCTGACCGTTGTTACGATATTTGCAAATTATACAAGTACTTCAGATCCAGCCGTTCAACGCACTCCTTAAGATATTGTGTCTCGTCTTCGATATCCTTTAAGGCCAGATCGGCCAGCCTATGAGATTCGCATATGCTGTCTACCAGACCCTTGGGAAGATAGCGTTCTTGGATCTCTCGATATAGGCTCCGAAGTTCCTTCTTGCTTCTTGAGAATGTCCGTCTGGAGCTCTTGGATTTCAGCAACGTACTCAGAGGATGAACTGAATTTGACATCTGTTGGAATGATGACATCGGCGAGAACCTCTGGTTTTCGATACACTTTGGAAGCCTCTTCAATTTCGTCAGCGACTCTTTGTAGCTCACGTTTTGTTGCTTTATAGCGAAGTATCTCCTTCTCCAGCAGTGCTTCCTGGTTGCATATTTCACTTTTTTGCTGTTCAAGAGTGCCAGGCGTCATGTCCGACCGGTCTGATCCAACCTCTGAGCCAATGTGTAAACTTATGTCCGAACCAGCGTCTGAATCGCCGTTGAGTTTGGGTGAGACTTTGATGTCCTCAAAGAGCGCTTGCGCAAAATTATAGTATGCGTCATAGATTTGCTTCAAGTCGTTGCCATGATGGGAGTTAGTGTGCACCAAGTTATCCAAAAAGCGGAGGCCACATTCCAGTTTGTCTTCAAGCTCTTCAGCGCTTGTCTCAGTGCCAGAAGGCAACGGGAGGAGATGGGCAGGGAGGTTGATGAGGCGCATTATTTCGTCGTTGCACATGGGAATGCAGCCAGCAGACTTCTGCGGTGCGTCGTGACTTGTGGAAACCGGCTGTGGTGCTGGTTTGGACTCCATGCTGTTGCCAATGGATGAATCGAATTCTTTTGGCAATGAATGTGGGGGCTGTTTCGTTATTGGCTTGTCCGTCACATCCGGCCCTCGTTGGACGGGGGCGTCATCCTCATCTGAAGATTCCTCATCTGTACTTCTCTCCACCAAAAGCACGCCTTGCAACGTTTCTTGCAAATATTTGGCCCTCCATCTCGGGCTCCAATAAATCAAACGGCTCCGGAGGCTGCGGTGCCCTTATGATGGTGGCACTTCTCCAGATGGCATCGCTTGATGTTGGGAAAAAACTGTGACTCTGACATGGCCGATTACGGACTCTTCCGAATCAGACGACTCCAGACAGGGTGTGGATTGTTCGGTTGTCGGCAGACATGTCGATATCAATCGTTTCATTTGTCTGCGCTTCCCTCATGGTTGTTGCCTCAAAAGAAGTGCCTGACATTTTTAGCTTTGTTGCTGGTCGACGAAGTGGGGTATGTTGCTGCTCACAGTGTCAGCATTGTTTAGTTCACACAAGATCAGTGTCTTTATAGATATGCGGTACAATGTGTATAAAGGCGTGGATGCGGTGTTACTTGCTGGACATATCCAACGAGGATGCACGTCAGGAGAGCTTGGTCTGTTTAATACGGTTAATAACTACTGGTCACGTTTGCTCTGGATTGGCGTGACGCACGATTTCTTTTGGTTGGTTTGGGATTTTAATTTGGCATTAGAAAATTGTCATTATGATTGTTGCGAGCAGCTTTCATTTGGGAAGATAAACCGCTCAGCCGAGTTGAGTAAGGCCACGAAGAGTCGAGTATTGCGCGGAATGATGGCATTGTTTGGTTTTACGCTCGCTCGCCGTCAGAGTTCCGGTGTGGACAGGCAAAACACTTCATTTTGTCTGCATGTGCTCTGAAACGAAGTACGTTGTGCTTAAGTCTTCCCGTGTCCCTATTTCTTGTTCCGATTTTCATACTACGTTCACACTGGCAACCGTATGCACGGGGTGCTTGGAAAAGGGCGCTTGAAATTTATATTTTTGTCTCAACAAACAACATGTGACCATGTCGGTGCTTGATTGGAAAACGCTTCATAGTAGGTTGATAGCGCCTTGGACGAGGCGCTGGCAATATTTGAACGCGTGGAGAAAGATTCAGCCGTCGAAGCTTTTGCTTTAACGCTGTAATCGTATGCACTTCTTGTGATGTTCCATTTCCTATGGTAACGATGTTTTCCTGAATGTTCAAGCTCTGACCACATGAGACGTCTCAGGTATTCGTCTTGACACGTTCTCGCCCTCCTGTGACCATAGTGACCAATTCATCTCCTTTTGAGGAGTTGCTTCATGCATGACTAGAGTCTTGCAAGTGTATGTGCCATGAATATCACCTGGTCAAGGATATGGTTAGAAGTAATTCATGCTGCTCCAAGCTGGCTGATCAACGATGTGGCGGTTATCACCTGTAGTGAGCAAAACGGTAATGATCAAGACTTCAACCCGCTAGATATGTGTGCTGGGGTTCATAACCAGCAAAGAAGACATCAATGTTTTGGTTAATGGGAGGCTTTAGGTTTTTCAACGTCACCCCAGTCAAGTGCACAGGATTGGTGATCTAGGTGCATAGGGTCCGTTTAAGAAGCTCTTGTCTTTGAATTTGCATTTATTTCTTACATGTGGTTGGTTATTGGCTTTCAGAATAAACGCCCTCCAGCTAACTGAGGGCTCAATAATTTGCTATGTTACGAAACTTTATTAACATCCGCAGTGGGCATACCTCTATGCACTCGTACCACCCTCCTCTCAACTTGCAGTTCTTATCCGAGACCGTTTGTGTATCAGCCTACATTGGTATTTCCAGTCAAGTACACTTGTACTCAGTACAGTACAGTACAGTACGCTCGTACAGTCCGTGAGAGCCGACAGTCAACGACCTCCCTGACGCCTTTCTGGCCCAGCTGATATCTGGGAATTGCTGGTATCAGGGACGTCTCATGAAATGCCCACGTGTTTTCATGAAGCCATAGGATGTGTCAGTTTGCGTTCCTGTGAGCCTGAATGCTTCGAAAGCATTGTTTGACAAAACGCCACCGCCGTCTTAAGGCCTTCTTACGCGAAATATTATTGAATTTTAGAAGTGCCATTACTCAGCACTAATCTTTTCTATTTTAATTGCCTGAACGGTCCTCTTGACCATTTTTTGTTTCTGTTTTTTTTTGGGGGGGGGGGACGCATAGCATGCGTATAGCATTCCAGGTCTTTTATCGTCGTGATGCCTACTCCTCGCCGCGGTTACGAAGAACCTCTGGCTTGTTGGCTCTGCTCTGTTGGAGATCGCGTTCCAACGTGCGTGCTGACCCGTGAGACGTTCGTCAGATGCTCGATTAATCCTGGACGCTTGCCATGATTTTCAGGCGCTCGAGCTGCAGTCGTATCTTCAGTCGAAGGGAGCTGACATTCCCGCGCCATCGTCCGAGGACCTTCACGAGGACCTTAGGTCGCATCATTGAGGCTTGCGATGTGTGCTTCGCTTCCTCGGCCCCTGCCGACGTGGAGGCTGTTTTGAACAGCATCGTCTCCATGATCATTCTGGTAAGTGCCTTAGTGTCCGATCGCATCTCTCGGACGACAAGCTTGGGCGCTAACCTGTTCGGAAAGCCTGGGGGAACGATTTTTCCATGTTCGACTCGGGTCATTTTTTCGTGCAGACATTAATTTTTTAAAACAATTTTGAACTTTTTGGTTATTAAAGGCTGCGCTAATTCTCGTCATGGGTGCAAAATGATCCAACGTCGACGCGCCCGCAAACTTCAGTCATCACCAGTGTCCCATCTGCATAACTATATGTCTGTCGTTGTGCCGTTAATCTGGGCACCCGTCGTGGAACGTCCTTTTTGGTCCTGACGTTATTGTGGGTACTTCATTGCATTATATAGTACAATTGTCAAGTGATGTGTAAACTGGGTGGTGGGAAAGTGGCAGCAGAGCAAGATGGTGGGCACGCTGCACATTGGGGCGCTAGGGAATCATTTCAGTAGTATGTTTCCTGTTTGTCATCGACTTTTGTCTCGAAAATGTCTCTTACTGGCCTTGAACTAAAAGATGAATTATGACATTGCCACGTTTTCGCCCCATACCAGGCAAAGTGGCATCATGAAAGAGACGTGTGTAGTTGATGTGCCTATTTACGTTTATTGATGCGCGCGTATGGAGTGACTCACATGATGAGATATTACTTCCCTTTATTCCTCCCGTTTGGTTGATACAGACTGACGGAAAGCCATCTGCTTATCGAAGTGAACTAAACAAATTTTTGCTTTTTTGTTGTTTTGGAACGCATGCATGCATAGGCAGAACGCTGTGTTTATGCTTCTTTTTTGATTGCAGGAAACCGTCAAAGACAACAACAAACTCATAGTCCAATTCTGCGCAAAACTATCAGCGGCAACTACCTGCCAAGAAGTTTGCCTCAAGGTCACTAATCTCCTGTTCAACAGCCTCAAACCATCGTCACCAGTGAAGTATGATGTTTACTACAGCCTTGTCTCCCTGGCTGGCAAAGTGGACCAGGTCAGTATTGCTGTGGACGAAACTCAGTTAGATTCCCTCTTAATTTTTTTGGCGAACAACTCACGGTGTGGTGCGGGGTGTGCGAATGCGTCGGGGCTGATCTTGCTCTGGGCTTCATTTGACTTTACTGGAACATTTTCAGGCATCTATCAGCCTCTCTGCAAGTATTATTTTGCATGGCGTGTGTATATTTTTTGCCTAAACCTCTGATTTCCGTGCCATGAGCTCGGCGAGGTGCATCTCCTGGAACCAGTATAGATTGAAATCGTGTGGTGATGTGAACCGTTGTCCTCAGATCGACATCTTGTGGTGATCGTGTGGTGAGGGTGTTGTAACCGTTCCCCCGCGTCCCTCAGATCGACAGTGTGTTCTCATCCATCCCGGAAATGGAGGTTGAAACATCGTGTGGTGAGGGTGTTGTAACCGTTCCCCCGCGTCCCTCAGATCGACAGTGTGTTCTCATCCATCCCGGAAATGGAGGTTGAAACATCGTGTGGTGAGGGGTTGTAACCGTTCCCCCGCGTCCTCAGATCGACAGTGTGTTCTCATCCATCCCGGAAATGGGGTTGAACATCGTGTGGTGAGGGTGTTGTTTAACGTTCCCCCGCGTCCCTCAGATCGACAGTGTGTTCTCATCCATCCCGGAAATGGAGGTTTTGAAACATCGTGTGGTGAGGGGTGTTGTAACCGTTCCCCACGCGTCCCTCAGATCGACAGTGTGTTCTCATCCATCCCGGAAATGGAGGTTGAAAACATCGTGTGGTGAGGGTGTTGTAACCGTTCCCCCCGCGTCCCTCAGATCGACAGTGTGTTCTCATCCATCCCGGAAATGGACGGTTGAAACATCGTGTGGTGAGGGTGTTGTAACCGTTCCCCCGCGTCCCTCAGATCGACCAGTCTGTGTTCTCATCCATCCCGGAAATGGAGGTTGAAACATCGTGTGGTGAGGGTGTTGTAACCGTTCCCACGCGTCCCTCAGATCGACAGTGTGTTCTCATCCTCCGGAAATGGAGGTTGAAACATCGTGTGGTGAGGGTGTTGTAACCGTTCCCCCGCGTCCCTCAGATCGACAGTGTGTTCTCATCCATCCGGAAATGGAGGTTGAAACATCGTGTGGTGAGGGTGTTGTAACCGTTCCCCCCGCGTCCCTCAGATCGACGTGTGTTCTCATCCATTCCCGGAAATGGAGGTTGAAACATCGTGTGGTGAGGGTGTTGTAACCGTTCCCCCGCGTCCCTCAGATCGACAGTGTGTTCTCATCCATCCCGGAACATGGAGGTTGAAAATGTTGTGGTGAGGGTGTTGTAACCCGTTCCCCCGCCGCTCCCTCAGATCGACAGTGTGTTTCTCATCCATCCCGGAAATGGAGGTTGATGACACACATTGCGTTTGTGGTGAGGGTTGTTGTAACCGTTCCCCCGCCGTCCCTTCAGATTCGACCGTGTGTTCTCATCCATCCCGGAAATGGAGGTTGAAACATCGTGTTGGTCAGAGGGTTGTTGTTAACCGTTCCCACGCGTCCCTTCAGATCGAACAGTGTGTTCTCATCTCATCCCAGGAAATGGAGGTTTGAAACCATCGTGTGGTGAGGTGTTGTAACCGTTTCCCCCCGCGTCCCTTTCAGATTCGGACAGTGGTTCTCATCCATCCCGGAAATGGAGGTTGAAACATCGTGTGGTGAGGGTGTTGTAACCGTTCCCCCGCGTCCCTCAGATCGACAGTGTTCCATCCATCCGGAAATGGAGTTGAAAACATTTGTGGTGAGGGTGTTGTAACCGTTCCCCCGCGTCCCTCAGATCGACAGTGTGTTCTTCATCCATCCCGGAAATGGAGGTTGAAAATCGTGTGGTGAGGGTGTTGTAACCGTTCCCCCGCGTCCCTCAGATCGACAGTTGTGTTCTCATCCATCCCGGAAATGGAGGTTGAAACATCGTGTGGTGAGGGTGTTGTAACCGTTCCCCCCGCGTCCCTCAGATCGACAGTGTGTTCTCATCCATCCGGAAATGGAGGTTGAAAACATCGTGTGGTGAGGGTGTTGTAAACCGTTCCACCAGCGTCCCTCAGATCGACAGTGTGTTCTCATCCATCCCGGAAATGGAGGTGTGAAACATCGTTTGGTGAGGGTTGTTGTAACCGTTCCCCCGCGTCCCTCAGATCGACAGTGTGTTCTCCTCCATCCCGGAAATGGAGGTTGACAACATCGTGTGGTGAGGGTGTTGTAACCGTTCCCCCGCGTCCCTCAGATCGACAGTGTGTTCTCCTCCATCCCGGAAATGGAGGTTGAAACATCGTGTGGTGAGGGTGTTGTAACCGTTCCCCCGCGTCCCTCAGATCGACAGTGTGTTCTCCTCCATCCCGGAAATGGAGGTTGAAACATCGTGTGGTGAGGGTGTTGTAACCGTTCCCCCGCGTCCCTCAGATCGACAGTGTGTTCTCCTCCATCCCGGAAATGGAGGTTGAAACATCGTGTGGTGAGGGTGTTGTAACCGTTCCCCCGCGTCCCTCAGATCGACAGTGTGTTCTCCTCCATCCCGGAAATGGAGGTTGAAACATCGTGTGGTGAGGGTGTTGTAACCGTTCCCCCGCGTCCCTCAGATCGACAGTGTGTTCTCCTCCATCCCGGAAATGGAGGTTGAAGAACATCGTGTGGTGAGGGTGTTGTAACCGTTCCCCCCGCGTCCCTCAGATCGACAGTGTGTTTCTCATCCATCCCGGAAATGGAGGTTGAAAACAATCGTGTGGTGAGGGTGTTGTAACCGTTCCCCCGCGTCCCTCAGATCGACAGTGTGTTCTCATCCATCCCGGAATGGAGGTTGAAACATCGTGTGGTGAGGGTGTTGTACGCGTTCCCCCGCGTCCCTCAGATCGACAGTTGTGTTCTCATCCATCCCGGAAATGGATGGTTGAAACATCGTGTGGTGAGGGTGTTGTAACCGTTTCCCCTCCGCGTCCCTCAGATCGACAGTGTGTTCTCATCCATCCGGAAATGGAGGCCGCCCTGGGCTCTGACCTGACGGTGGCGCAGAAGCAGAAGCTGCTGCGTCTCATCTACCGGGAGCTGCTGAACAACAAGCACAGGTGGGCCCGGCATCGGTCAGCGGTAGAGGAGTCGGCCCTCTTAACCGAACACCTAGGCCGAGTGGTATACCGAAAAATCAGGTCCTAAAAGAGGTTTTCCCCGACAGTTCACTAGATTTCGTATAACTCGGCACCTAGGAAGATGTGCTGAGTCGCGTGCCAAAAATTTCCCCGCAACTGAGTACCCAGGGGGGAGGGCTCCGAGCCTGACCATGCATCTACCCTGCATTCTGCGCTGTTCTCGGCACTGCAATGTCCCGTGCTGCTCACCTGGCCGAGTCGGTCACTGCCAGCGCTGCGTCGTGTGGGCTAGACGGCCGCTGACCGCCGCTCGCCCGCCCCGCCCCTGACCGCCGGCCGGCTGCCGCAGCGAGGCGGCCTCCGTGGTGATGATCGACCTGCTGCGCACCTACTCGGAGGAGACGGCGTCGGAGGCGCGCGAGGAGGCGCAGCGCTGCGTGCTGGCCGCGCTCGCCGACCCCGACACGTACCTGCTCGACCACCTGCTGAGCCTGAAGCCGGTGCAGTCGCTGGAGGGCAGTCCCGTTTACCAGCTGCTGACCATCTTCATCAGCGAGGGGCTGGCCCAGTACCAGCAGTTCTACGCCCAGCACAAGGACCTGGTGGAGAGCTGGGGTGAGTGACGCGCGCAGGACTACGCGGCAGCGGAAATTTGTGTTGCGTGGTGTTGCGTAGTGAGCGCTACCCAGTGCTTTGCATGTGTCCTGGTGGTGGTGGTGGAAAAAAACAGTGTAGTGTTCACGTGCAGGCTGCGGAGGGCCCTGACCCGGTGCATTATTCAACTGCTGCGATTTCCAGTCTAGTACTCTTGGAATCTAAATGTGGACACTACTGCTTTTTACACAAATCGCGAGCATCCACTTTGCTGCTTGCATGAATTTCAGAGTTGAGTTTTCGTCTTTTTTACTGCAAATCAAAAGTTGTAAATGCATGTTTGTGAAGGTAAAGTTGATTGTTACCGGCCCCTTGAGCAAGTCTTATGTCATGGATGTGCCCCCAGGACTCAACCACGCCAACACGAGACCAAGATGCGGCAGCTGACGTTCATGCAGCTGGCTCAGGCACACCCGGACATGCCGTTCGACATGATCGAGAAGGAGCTGCAGGTGCCCGAGAAAGGCGTGGAGGAGTTCGTTATCGAAGGTGAGGCATGATACCTGGCTGGCAGCACCTGGGCATTGAGCCTACCATAAAATGAATATAATTGAAGTTTTTGCTGAAACTAACAAGAGGGATTCCAAGATTTAGCCTATGGCTTTCCCCCGGGTTGTCTGGAATGTAGCCGCCGGTATGGAGTGTCTTACGCGGTGACGCTACGGACGAAAATATTTGTCGTATGAAAGCGCCTCTACTTCTACAAGTGGGTACTCGCTGCTTATCTTCCTGTTATTTTTCCAGTGCCATCGTTATATTGATGTGCTATTCGCTGTAACTGTCGTGCCCATGTTGCCCAGCAACGCGAGGCTTCCACTCTGGCATATTGTGTGCTGGCACCATGCCCAGCGAGCGCTCTCTGTGATGTCCACTGTGCGCTCGTGTTTTTCCTGTCGTAGCCCGCAGGCGTTCTTCCCGTTGTTTTCACGGACATTGTTGCCGTCGTTTCCTGTGGCGCTGTTTGCTTGGCGCGCTGGCGCCGTTTTCTCCGCCCTCGACGCTGTCGCGCCGCGGACGTCGGCTGCCCCTCACCCCCCCCCCCCCCCCCCCTCCCCGGCTGACCGGCGGCTCCCGCTGTCGCCAGTGCTGCGGACGCGGCTGGTGCGCGGCCGCATGGACCAGGCGGCGCGCAAGGTGCACATCTCGTCCACCATGCACCGCACGTTCGCGCGGCCCCAGTGGCAGCAGCTGCGCGACGTCCTCACCGCCTGGAAGGCCAACGTGTCGGCCACCTGCGAGAGCATGCAGTCGGTGGTGGATGGCGCAGATGGAGATGATGGGCCAGCTCTCCAACGCCTAGGGCGCGCGCGCGCGCGGGACGTGACGCGCCCCAATACACAGGCGTCAGCGGTGGTGGCGTGTTTTCGGGCCAGGCGGCGGAGCTGGAGCTGGAGCTGGAGCTGGAGTTGCTGCGGCAGTGACCGCTGAAGGGTTCGGATGTTTGCCGTCTGCTGGGCACGCCACGACAAACCGCCGGCAACCGCTTGCTTTGGAACGGGAAATATACTTGCTGTTTTGGTTCCTTTTTGTAGAGGCGTTCGGGTTTACAATGTTGTTCACGTGTTTGCTGGTCTCGGAGCTGCTGCACGCGATTGCGTCAACTACTACACCTATACTCACTGCTCCCGGCATGTATGCGCATTGAAATGTCGCTGTCTCGACGCTGGCGTTGGCGGGTATTCGCCGCTTGATACCTTGGGCAACCCCGAGCGCGGAGCGGCCATACTGTGGGCTGCCAGAAGGAAGAACCACTAGCAAACAAATACCGAGTAATGGGCATTTGGCGTTGTCACGTCTGCTCTGGAAGTTGTGAGCGGTGTACTCTTACAAACTGCAAACAACGGACGTCAGTGGATTCTTCAGGGACGTCCGTCGGAACCCTGCAGCCGTTGGGCATACCGCAGGCACGTGTTGAGCATGTTAAGGAGCTGTGTAGATTGTGGGGAAAAAGTTCACCAGCTGCTCATTCAAAACCGTATGTTGATGATGCTGGTCCGCCAAAACGGACAAACGCTTCAACATTATTTCTGTAATGTGCCGGCAGCTATGATTCCTAAAGCACATTTTCGACAACAATGTCAACAAGTGAGCATTCATAAGTGTTATGCTTCTGCTCATAACGCTTTGGATTTAAAACGGAAGAAGGTATCAATGTCGCATCTTTGTATAGAGTCGCTGATGATGCCCGGGTTGTGGGCGTAGTGGGGTCATAAGCGGGGGTTCGGGTAATTCCAGCGTCACCCGCTGACCGTGGTGACGCCAGTGCGTGGGGTGCGTGCCAAGGACATGGTATTGCATAGTATTGCAGAAAAGATTAAAAACGGAAATCAAACGGATCAGGAGGAGGAAAAATGTACGTGCACATCTCGAGAGCAATTTTCGGTGGACGGGTTGACCTCTGGTAGGAACGATATGATTCCTTATATTACACTGATATTTAGGGTAACAATGACCCATGTAAGTGTCATGACTTAAGACAACTTTTACACACGCCTGCGTGGTTGCAAACAACCTAAGAAATATGCAAAGGAACGCCTGACTTAATCATCCATGTCCTGCCCTGTAGACGTCGAGCTGTTCATAGCTAAACTAATTTAGCTCAACGTTTCCATGGCGTAATTCCTTACACAATAAGGGCGCACTGAGACGAATACTAACAAACATCTCCAACAACACTGACACGTAATCACCGTAGTCCGCGCTCACCTCGCTTAGATGCGGTGTTTCTAAGTGTTCATTGCGGCGGTGTATTATCTTAATTTTGCAACGTAGTTAGTGTATATTAGATTGTTTTTGACCTTTTAAATCTGTTTTGTGTTCGTTTAAATCTCAGAACGTCATCCGACCAGCTTGCGGGGTCGACCGAAGTCCTTATTTTCACAAAATATACTTGCTTCCCTGTGCAACCGGTTCCGGTAGCTGCGTGCAGATAGCCGTTAAAGGCAGCATACATTTCGTGCATAATGGCGCAAATAAAGAATCCACTGAAGGACAAGCTGAATGATGATGAGCTGGACTTAAGCATTAGCAATTATGCAGACAGAGACGTTCCTGTCAAGGACATTGTGAGTGTTTTTAAAGAAGTGACTTCTGAATATCCAGCCTTTGTTTGATGAATATTTTAATGCTGTTCAGGCTGAGATATATGTGTGTTATGTGTCATACACTCATGTGTATCCAGGCTTGGTTGTAACATTGTTGATTCATTTGCTTCTCAAAGCAAAGCCATGCCGGCTGTGCTGTCTTTTGTGTCTTCAGTACATAAAAAGCAATAACAAATATGCTCCTTCTGCTTGAACTGTGAGAAAGTAACAAGCCATGTCTTTTGTGTTTCAACAGGCACTTCTGAAGAGGGCAACAAAATTGGATTTGTCCAACAACAAGCTCACCGGATTGCCTGTAAGCATGGCTGTTTGGAAATCAAGCATGCTACCATGCATCAAAGATTAATAATTGTGTATTTGCTCTCATGTGGCTTCTACACAAATATAGTTGGTATTCTAGCATATGTCATCTTTCTTCGTGTCTCCTAATCTCCAGTGGCAGAAATTATGGTAGCTGCACCACAACCCAGCAACAAGGGATATAATGTGGGAATGTAATCTTGACTCCTGTATGTTGACTCTATGTATGTTGGCCATGTGGTTGTGATGTATTACTCTGTTAATGTTACTTAATTGGCCATCATACTTGGGCATAAAATGACCTTAGAAGTTGACACGCCCCAAAACCTCAATCATCATCATCAATGGGCCATCACACACATTCCGCAGCATGGTCGGCTACTGCCAGCTGGCCATAGATTACTGTGCAGGTTTCCTCAAAAACTGCCACTTCACTGAACCACAACTGCTAGGGACTTGTTTTTATGATGAAGCATGCTTGATGGACTTCCTATAAGCCCATGAGAATTTGAGTGTAGTTGCATAACATGTTAGAGAGGTGTTGTCAAAAAACTTCAGGGGGGTTGCGTCAACCCCATTCCCTATCAGGGTGAGTGGTAAGTAAGGCCTGTTTGACCCATTTTAGCTTAACATTGGCCAGGCTGGACCCCATATAAGAAGGGCCCTTTAAGCAGTGTTAGTTGCCCTTAGTGTGTAACCATTTGTGATTTTTGGGATGATGTTGCTAAGAAAGGCTGAATTGTTGACACTTATTTCAGTATTGTTCAGAAGTAACCCATTATTTGTCAGTTGCCTACTGCATACCAGCCAGAAGCTGGCAGTCAGTTTGTAGATTCACTACCATGGTCGCAAATCACCGCCCTCACAGATGTTTCTGTTGTTGAAGGTGTTGATGGTTGGTGCAGTCACCAATTTAGCATATTTGGTGCAAAAAAGTGGTCCTGCAGGCATTTATATAGATGTGCCGGTAGTGAAGTGGTCAACCTGTGCGTCCAAGAACTCAGAATTACCGTGTTCGGACGCCCGCGGTGCCCGCCCGGCGAGAGGCAGGCGATGCCATGTAGCCCCAGCAACCGAGCGTGTCGTAACGCCCCAGTGACAACGAGGGCACTTGGGTGCATAAATATTACCAAGATTGTACAATATATCCCCTGATATCTTCTGATATCACATCACCATGGAAGATTTCCTGGATCAAATGGTCAAAAAATTAGATTTTGTGATTTGCTCACAACCAAAATGTCATCTCCGTTCAAATACGATATTTCCTTTCGACCGCTAGTGTCTGGGCATATCAGCTGTTGTTAACATGCATGTTAGCAAGGAAATGTGATATCATATTAGGTTAACTCATGTCCATAGATAAGCGTGGGGCCTTATTTGTGCAATACCCTGATTCTACTGATTCCAGAGTGCCTTATGTTCTTGATTTTTGAGGACATGGGATGCATTTTTATTGGGTAAAATATTCATTGCTGCTTTTTTACTGTGAGTCTGTATTATTCACACTTTTGACATGTTTGCAGAAGTCATTTGGGTCATTGACTCATCTGGTGAAGCTGGATCTGAGCTGCAACCTCATCACAGAGCTGCCATCCAGTTTTGGGGAACTTCATCGCCTCAGACACCTGGATCTATACAATAATAAGGTACAGTGAGAAAAATCGCTCTGCCTGTTGTGGGGATTGTGGATATAGATGGATTTTTATTAGTTGTGTTGAATGTTGGTTTAGTTAAAAAAGTATCGTTGGATCATTGGTGTTGGCTGTTGTGATTTTGAGGACATGTACGTTATCAAGGAAATATGACTTTGGTTTTCAGGTGACCATAAGATGTTTGTACCACATAGCCTATACCTACATCAGGTGTTTGTAGCAGATGTACCACTGCCACTACATGGAGGTTTTCTTCTAATTGTGATGTCTCCAGGCAAAATTGTGTGTTCCCGATGCTTCCCTGGACTGAAATCGTGACACCTAACACCCCACTGGGCTGTGTCACAGCGCACAGGTGCGAATCACTTGGGTCATTGATCAAATGGGTGCAACATGACTTCAGCAATCGACTCAGCTGTTCACCCCAAGTTATGTTCATTGGCGTTACCTTCATGTCAGAAGCCTCAACTGATGCGCATAATTGCAGTTGTCCCACCTGCCGCCGAGCTTCCACCAGCTGACCTCGCTGCGATGGCTGGATCTGAAGAACAACCAGCTGAGCCCGCAGCTGGCGCAGGCCGCCGGCGAGTGTCTCAACCCCAAAGAGTGCGAGCAGTGCGCACGGCGCGTCGTCCAGTTCATGGGACGCGTCAAAGAGCACTACGAACAGGAACGGCTGCGGCCGTCAACAGCTCGAGAAAGGTAACCAGCGCACCGCCGCGCCATCGGCGCGTCACACACCCATTTGTCTGTCTGTTACGACTCGCCTTTCCTTCGTATTGAGGGTGTGCCGTCTTGATGTTTATCGTAGACCACATGCTATTGTATGGTGGCATGCGCGCTTGTATGTAGTAATGACGGCGGAAATAGCATGCACAAGCAGATCCACTGCCGTTTCTGCACCAGCAGAATACCGCATGACTTAACGTGTTTGATGGCCGAGAAGTAAGCGTAAGGGTGCCGTTCTGTTAAATGAGCATTAGTGATACGTGTGTTCGGTGATGAGGTCGCGTTCACTCTCAGCTGTGTGGCGACACGGTCGAGTAGTCACCGGCGATCATTGCCTTTTCATGTTTATTACATGCATACGTTCCTGTTTTTAATTGCAATGACGCATGCATTTGGTATGCACGCAACTGAATTACTGCTAAAGAAGTTTAGCACGTGAACGAAGCATTTCAGCTCTCCTCGTCAAGGGGTTCGAAGCCTCGAGATACCAAGCGGCGAAAAGGCGTGCCATTTGTGCGAGTACCACTTGCTAAAGTCAATCGAGCTCAAAGGTGCGTCACGTCAGATCCTGAAATCGTCGCGAAATTTAGTCGTGGATCGGCACAGGAGCTGATAGACAGTTACTTTGAAAGTAGCTGTTAGGGGTATACGAGGCGGTTCGATAGTCACTTGATACGATCCTGTATTAACCTACCTCTCCAGGAGGCGCAGGCGGGGTCAGGTATGAAATTGCCGCCAGCGTTTTCCCTAATGTGCGATTTCATGTCATAAATTGTAGATCAATGCACTTTGAGGACGTGTCGTGTACTGCGCCATTCGCACGTTGACGACGGGCTTGAGGGGTCGGCAATTTGTTTGTGTTCTAAAAAGATAAACAGTTCGTCTAGAGAATTTGTGCGGTATGCAGTGTCAGCTCTGTATCAATATGACAATTTGACCGTCAATCTTCAGTAGACAGTAACCCAAAAGAAAAACTCTGTAACAGGTGCCTAGGTGAGTTGTGAGTTTAAACTGAAAGTTTATGTGCTATCTATATTTTGATCCTCAGTGGAGCAAGGACTGAAGCAAACATTTTAGCGCCTAATTACGAGCACGCCTTACTATGCCGCTGCTCTCAGAAAGTCTGTTGACAGTCTTGTCGGGGTGCACCTGGGCTGGATCGATCGCAACTTATGAATTACCATGCGCAGAGTCCAGTCTTTGATTTGGGCAGCACTGTGTGCAAGTTTAAATCGAATCCATTGCAGTACATTCCAACAGTAGCTGCTTAGAAGTTAGCACGACCTTTGTGCTGCATACATCCATATGATATATATGATAAGATGATCGTGGTATCAGGGTTTCACAGTTGCATTATATGTAGTTTCATTTCCTGCATGTTTGTCGCATGCACAGCTGTGGTGTCAGAATGAAATCATACATCTCAGACACATGCATCTTTGCCGAAGGCAATGGTATTTTCCACTGACGTTTGTTGCACATTCCGGAATTGGATGCTCCGCTCCCATTGTACTCCACTAAAATATGGTTGAAACCAGCACTTCATGATAGTTGTCTCATAGTTGTCTGTAATTTGTTACCAGGATGCATTGTTTAAGTTAGCAATGACAAGAAGTCTTTAGGCTGATGTATTTGTAAGTGTTGTTTGTGAGGGTACTTATGCATACAGAAAATACATCACGGTGCCTAAAGTTTGAAACATCTCAGTACATTCTCCTATCACATGCAGACGCTGCTGATGTACATTTTACCGTTGGTGAATGCAGAGCTTATGGATGCAAAACTGGCGGCCGAGGAGGTGGAGAAGGAGAGGCTAAGATTGGAGAAGAAGGCTAAGAAGGAGAAAAGGAAGCAAGAGTTGAGAGATCAGAAGAAGATAGAAGAGCTGCAGGCAATCCATCCAGATGCTGAGCAGCTGAAGAGTGCATCACCGGTCAAGTCAGCTTACAAGTCCAGCAAGGTGGAGAGTGGTAAGTTTCTGACCGGCTTGTGTACCATTGTGTTATAGGCTTAAGAATCGGGGGACACGAGGGAACAATGATCCCTCCGCTTTTTGAGACTGTGTATCTGTAACCCTATAACGATGCGTGGAGAGGGGTGACCTCAAGATTGTCACTTCCTCTCGCCTCCATACACACTTTCTGGGATGTTCCTATGCCTCTGAATAAGAGTTAATCCCAAATCAATCTAGCACTGTTTGGTCTCAGTGGACGGTCTTGTAATTTCTTTTTTGAAAATGTTCGTTGTTTTCATTTCACGTCTATGAAATCGAAACGTCCTTAATGGTGAAATTGGTAACGCAGGATGCAGAGGTTAATAATCGAGATGACGACGCTGCGGTTTGGATACAGCATCAAACGTTAAAGAAGGCTAGATTTGTGATGCCACCCAATGCCCCAATAACCTAAAGAGGAGATGCGTGTTTTTCATCGTGTTGCCGAGCCGTGACCTCGTTTGTTACGGACCTGGAACCGCATCTGGCAACTCAGCCATGTTTTTTTTATTTACACTACGTCGTATCTTATTTTTTTAAAACATACGTCAAACATGCATTACGTTGAGGATTACCAAAATTGTGGCGCACAGGGCTGTAGTGTCAACGGGACAGCCGTGTGAAAATTACTGCATTATGTTTCACCCTTTGTTCGTATGCCGAGGTGTACGATCCGGTTGACCTGGGACTATTCATATTCAAACCGACTCATTCCTGCCAGATTGTCAAACCTTTGGTTCTGTTAAGAAGCGTGTTCACACGGGTCGGGCAAGGGATTGTCATGTATCCATCCAAACACTTAAGTGATTATGACCGTCGTGGTGCGTCGACTGTGTCCGCGCCACGCTGACTCCGCCCTCCGCTTCCAGCGGCCGGCTGGTCCGCGCTCGCCAAGCTGAACCTGGTGCTGCTGGTGACGGCGCTGGCGCTGGGCGGCGGCGCCATGTACCTGCACTCGGGCGGCGATATGTCGCGCTCGGGCCTGGCCAGCAACTTGGGGGCTCTGGGCACGCTGACGCGCCAACAGGGCGGGCGCGCGCTCGACGCCGGCCTGCTGCTGCTCAAGCGCGCCTCGGAGCTGGGCACCGCCGCCGGCGACGTGCTGGTGACGCGTGCGCTCGACGTCTGGGAGTGGGGCGGCGGCCTGGCGGCGCGACTCGACCGGCTGTTGACCGACAGCTGCGGCGACTCGTGGAGCACCACCAAGGCGGCGGCCGGCGGCGCGTGGCGGGCGGCCGGCCAGTACGGCCGGCTGGCCGGCGAGCGGGCCCTGGCGCTGGGCGTGTACGCGGCGCGGAGCGGCTGGGAGGCGGCCGAGGCGGGCGGCAGCGCCGCGCTCGCCGCCGCCGGCCCCTACTGGGAAGCCGCCTGCGCACAGGGCACTGCCGTCAAGGCGGGGGCGCTGGAGGCGGCGGGCGCGCCTGCGGCAGGACGCCGGGCCCGCCCTGCTGGAGTGGGCGGCCGCGGCGCAGCGCGGCGTCGGCGTCGCCTGGGCGGCCGTGCAGCGCGAGGCGCCCGGCTACGCGGCCGCCGCCTGGAGGCTGGTCTGCAGCGCCACCTGCTCCGCCTGGGAGCTCAGCTGCGCCGGCTGGGAGCTGGTGCGCACCGAGGGCCCCGTGTACGCCGCCTTGGTGGCTGAACAGGTCAACAGACTGGTGGCGGCCGTCACCGGCAGCTAGGCCCAGTACAAAGACCCGCTGTCGGAGAGGGAGAGAGTGTCGCCCTCCATGCGGAGGGTGTCGCCATGTGATCGAGCCTGTGTGCACCGTTGGGGGCGTCTGGTGGGGTCTTCCGGCCGGCTCAGCCGGGGAAGTGGAAATTTTGTGCGACGCCTGTTCAAAAGTTCCAGCGATCTGAACTTTGGCGCGAACTGGGTTAAAGCATTTGATTTGGCTTGAGGAGAGGTGCTCTTTTGGCTGTTGTGTGTACGCTGCGAACGCACAGTCACGTAATTCCCGAAGTCATTTCGACTCAGATGAACGCGTTACGCGCACTTCACGCCCACGTGGTTTCCAACGCCCACTAAATCGCGTTGCAGGTGCTGCGGTATCGTCATGCATCCGGCGCCTTTCGGTGGCCATATCGTAACATGGGCATAATGTGGATGGCGGGTGTACTCGCATTTCGCGGTCGCGGGCAGAGGTGTTTTTTGTTGTGATATGATAACCATTCCGCGTGAAGTAGGTTGGGTTGCTCTGATTCGGCACAGGATGTGGAAATAAAACGGGAAAACCGATCAGCCGCTGCTCGCGGGATTGCTCGGACAGTGATCGGCCCTTGGTACGGAACGAACTCGAGCGACAGGTCGGGCGCCGCTGTATTTGCTCAATTTTAAACACAGCATACTCAGTTCGCTACAGCAGAGCAATTATGCATCACGCAATTAAGCCGGTCGCAAGACGCATTTCTGCGCTGAGGACTGGCAAGCCGTGGCGTCGCATTATCATCGATCGGACGGGCCGAGGCGGCGCAGGGCCAGCCATCACCGGCGGCTCCGCTCCCGCCGGTTACAGCTTGGGGTAGACGATGTGGAGGTTGAGCAGCGAGTCGATGTTGGTGTCGGTCGGGTCGAAGCCGATCATGTCGAACACGTTGTAGCCGGCCTTGTACAGCAGCGCCAGCGGCACGTTCTGCCCGCCGGCCTTCCCGTTCGTGCGCAGCGCTTTGAAGAAGGTCACCATTCGCGGCAGCAGATCCTGCTGATCCTGCTGCCGCCCCGGCGTCTCGCTGCCGAGCTCGGCCGCTAGCGAGTGCAGCTTCTGCAGCACGCTCTTCATCATGACCACCTGGGCGCGCACGCGCTGCAGGCCCCGCTTCAGCTGGGCGCCCTGCTCGGCCTGCTGCCGCGAGACGTCGGCCATGAGCTGGTGCACGCCTCTGGGCGTCCGCCACCGGCTCGGCCGCCGCCTCGAGCAAGGCGGTGCGCTGCTCCAGCTCGCTCAGCGATGTGGAGAGTGTGTCGATGCCGGCCAGCACGCTCGCCACCGTCACGTTCCCAGCCCCTGACGTGGCCCCGCTCGTCGACTCCGCCTGGACGCCAGCGTTCGCAGGCGCCGCCCCCGCTGATGCTGGAACGTCAGGTGAGGTGTGAGCGCGTGGGGTGAGGTGGCCGGGGACCGGCTGGAGCCGTGTTCTGCGGGGTTCGTCAGGCACGCGGGTCACGCGGCTCGGTCTGAGAGCCCGTGCTCCGGTACAGCTCCTGCGCTGGCGCGCCCCACCGCTGGCTCGTCGGCTAGGCCGCACCATGCTGACCAAAACGTGGAAATGGGACCGTTTTGTGATGTGGTGAAAGCAAGGTTCGTATGGAAAACGCGATCGGGGCTTACTCGCTTTTGTTAAAGAAAGCAAGCCACTTGGAAACAACAAAAACTGCCTGGTAATTCCATAGCGCTGCTATCGGGGCCCACCTGTATCATCAGGGTTACTCAATGGGATGCGCTGGCACCTCTCGCAGCTTAGCTTTTACCTAAGCGGCCTTCTTAGAAACAATTGCAGGGTGCGATGTAACAGTAAGTGCAGGAAGTAAATTAGACCGCCCTTAATGTAAGGAAGAAGCACCATTTGAAGTGCGTGAGGCTTAAACGCGCACCTCGTTTTTTCAGCACCATTCTTTCCTGATGGGGCTGAAAAACTCTGTCCTGAGATTCCCTGCAGCGCGGCCTAACCTCACCTCGCGTCACCCTCTCGGCGACTCCTTCCGGCTTAGCGATCGCCGCCGCCACACATACACCTAGGGCGAGCAGCCTGATCATGGCTGGGGTGAGAGGTCCGGACCGTTCTCTCAGTCGGGAGTGGAGCAGACCACTGAAACGCTGCCGGCGGGCTCCGCACTGCTCTCAGTCAGTCTCGCTCCCGTTTTATACGACCCGGGGTACGACTGTGTTTTGGCCTGGCGCTAGGGGCTGAATGCTGCATTGTGTATGCGCGGACAAAGAGGCCGGCTTTCGGCGTGTCCAAAGGCCGCGGACCATTGCCCCTTATTTGCAGCGGAAACGCCCAGACGTTCGGTGGCGGTGCAGGTCAGGGAAGGCTACCCATGTGGTATCCGACGGCATTCTCAGTTGCGAATCTCTTACTACGACTTTGTGATGCTTGGACCCCGATACTCTTGGACTGTTAAACCCGAAAAGCACATGGAAAACATCACAGGTGTGTCGCAGGCCACCCTTTGTGGCGCATTGCAATATTCTGTGGACTGTTGACGTGCTGTTGAATAACAGACGGCGGACGCGATTAATGGACATTAACCAGGTCAACGGCATGACCAAGAAAGGGAGAGCGAAAAGGCGTTTGCTCTCGTGTGAGGACTTGGAAGTTGAATGACCCGCTTTAGATGTCCAAAGACGCCCTAATTTGTTTCATAGATTCTCTTCTTGAGGAATGCAATTAGCAGTGATAAATGAGCCTTCTGCAAGGCCTACCAGACATGTCTAGAGCCCTAGGAGCCCCAGGTCGGACTGGATCCAGCTATCTAGCAGGACCAGCCAAGCGGTCCTTGCTGGGCTGAGATGGGGCTGTGGAGAGTGTTGTTGACGTGGTTCTTAAGCGTGCACGAATGCTGACACAGAATGTGTTGACCTAGGCACGAACATTATGCACCGCGTATGAGCTATGTTTTTGTTGCCAAGGGTGTTTCGGAAGGCGTCATGACCGCTCGGCAGTACCAGTATAAATGGCGTGCACCAACCGATTTTGTAACAGGGTCTGAGAATTCGCGGTAAGTCTCAAAATCCTGGGTGTCGGGCGACATCCTCTGAATGGAGCCTTCCGTACAGCCGTCGCCAGGTGGACAATGTCCCCGCAAGTTGACGACATCGCTGAAACGGACCCGAGCCCCTTACTTGCCTGAGCGCTTGCTTGTGATCAGTAGGCTTGCAGTGTTTACCACGCATCGCGTGCCAGCGCCATCGACCGACAAAAACAGATGTCCGATGGTGGTTCGGGGGACGCCCTAGTCAGATCTAATTATTGGTGTAAGGCTTACAATCCGTTGCAAACATGGGTGCTGCCTAATGTGTCTGCGCCGGAGAGCGACCATGACTTAGGGACGTTTGTGTGTGTGTCATAACGCCCACGGGCAGGGTCACGCGCTAAGTGTGGACAATAATTACAAACGGACACTGGAGAAGGACTGCGAGTAGCCTCAGTTCGCTCAGCCCCATTGGCAGAGCTGCCCGAGGCACGTGACATCTTGCCGACCTCAGGGGTCAGTTCAACCGGCTGACCCGGAACGTGTTCAGTTCATTGAGCCGCGTCTGGTTGGCAACGGGGTCGAGTCACAATGGCATTGGCTGCGGCAGCGACCGCGTGTCTTCTTTCGGGTCAGGTTTTTGCGATGCAAGGTCGAATTGGTGAAGCTGAACGTGTGTTCGTGTCACACCCTCTCACACAGGTCCCTACAATCTGCCGTATGGTCCCCCTTGGCCTGAAGTGATGGCCCTATCATGACGGATCCCGTGACCTGCTATAGGTGTGTTTAGGCCCCGGCTCTGCCCTGGATCCTAACGTCTGGAACCTGTCGCTGAGCGTGGCGATCTTGCGTGGTGCTACTTTAGAATGATGTCGGCTAGATACACATATGATAGCAATCATTCTCGAAGAAATGCCTGGTACCCTCGTGTCTTAGCAAAAGCAACGATTGCAATGTCTCAAAAGAGTATACAACGCTTCTGACGGTCCCATTTCCCGACCTTATGGGATTGGTCACCACCAGACCTTCAACATTCAAAGCGACATGGTCGATAACCTGCCCTTTCCAGAACATGGTGACCTTGAGTCAGGTCCCAGGTCACAAAAAGCGCGAAGCTACCAAAATTGATTTCAGTTTGTCCCCGACTGATCTTTGACCTCACCCGAGGTCATCATGTTCTGGAGATAATATGTCATCGGCCATCATGCATCGAATCGTAAAGGTTTGGTGGCTGTCGGCTCCGTTGGCTCGGAGCATGGAATCGTGAAGGTTTGGTGGCTGTCGGCTCCGTTGGCTCGGAGCATGGAATCGTAAAGGTTCGGGGTTTGTCGGCTCCGTTGGCTCGGAGCATGGAATCGTAAAGGTTTGGTGGCTGTCGGCTCCGTTGGCTCGGAGCATGGAATCGTCTGCCTACCAGCTGTGGTGACCAGGTGTTTTGGTGACCTTCGGCATGAGCTGTGGTAGTCATATTCGCGTCACACAAACTGCGTCGCGTCGCATGAACTGTGGTACTTAACTGGTCGAGTAAACCCATGGCCACCCATATGACATAGGTAACAAGCTGGGCTGGGTTGTGAATTTAGGGAAGTGCGGGTACGGGTATTCGCATTGTCGGTGTGGGTAAGATTTTACCAATTGTTGGGTACATGTTTCAGAAAACGCTGCACGGTTTGTGGTGCTTTCAGTCATAATCATCTCATCTCATACCACTTTTGTGATGTGAACAGGAACACTCGCACCATGGGGTGCGAGCGTTCCTGAAATTTCCCCTTAGTTAGAAGTTAAGTGTTGAAAGACATGCAAACGGGTGGGTGCGACTAATTAGAAATGAGTAGCGGGTTGTTATTGGCGCACCCATGGATGGTGGGAGGATCTGGCCGAGAATATATTTCCCGTGAAGGCCTCGATTATCGATCATGATGCATTGAATGATGAAGCCATACTGACGATTGGCCCCACAGGCTTTAGGTATGACATCGTAAGCACGAGTGGCCGGCCGTTGGTCTTGCCCGCTGCTGTGTTCTGCAGCAGCGTCGTGAGCATGGTCCGCGACCGGCCCGCGCCGAACCGGCCGGGGCCGCCAGCTGACTGCGGCCAGCTGAGAGTCCAGCCGTGCCGAACATGCACGGCGGATAAATACGCAGCACGAGACGTACCCATTTCTTCCTGCTTTATCGTGACTTCCTGGCTTAAACCGTGCTAGCGAAAGACAGCAAGGAATCGAAAACGCACTAAAACGCATTTTGACACTGCGAACAGAGTTTTGCAGAATTGGTTCCGCTACCTTCTTGACATGACAGCTCTAAGCCACGGGTCTCGTGGTCTGACGCCCTCCGCCTGTGACGTGCAGAGGCTCATGCTGATCCTCGTGACCTACTGCGACGGTCACCATGCCCTGACGTCGCCCTGGATGGGCTGCTGCCGGATGCGTCTCACTGATATGTGATACAAACACTGATATATACAGTGTTTGTGGTCACCTGCGTGTTTTCGTGACCTTTCAACGCCTTAATTGGGTGGCAAAGAGTGCTGCTGCGATCGTCCCTGGACCGCTCAGGACCGCTGGATCGGCCCTGTACCGCTCAGGACCGCTGGGTCGGCCCTGGACCGCTCAGGACCGCTGGATGGGCCCTGGACCGCTCAGGACTGCTGGGACGACCCTGACCGCTCAGGACCGCTGGATGGGCCCTGGACCGCTCAGGACCGCTGGATCGGCCCTGGACCGCTCAGGACCGCTGGATGGGCCCTGGACCTCTCAGGACCACTGGATCGGACCTGGACCGCTCAGGACCGCTGGGACGACCCTGGACCGCTCAGGACCGCTGGGACGACCCTGGACCGCTCAGGACCGCTGGGTCGACCCTGGACTGCTCAGGACCGCTGGGTCGATTCTGGAACGCTCAGGACCGCTGGGACGACCCTGGACCTCTCAGGACCGCTGGGACGACCCTGGACCGCTCAGGACCACTCGATCGGCCCTGGACCGCTCAGGACCGCTGGGTCGGCCCTGGACCGCTCAGGACCACTGGGTCGGTCCTGGAACGCTCAGGCCCACTGGATCGGCCCTGGACCGCTTAGGACCGCTGGATCGGCCCTGGACCGCTCAGGACCGCTGAGGCCATCCTGGACCGCTCAGGACCGCTGGGACGACCCTGGACCGCTCAGGACCGCCGGGACGACCCTGGACCGCTCAGGACCGCTGGGTCGACCCTGGACCGCTCAGGACCGCTGGGTCGATCCCGGAACGCTCAGGACCGCTGGATCGGCCCTGGACCGCTCAGGACCGCTGAGGCCATCCTGGACCGCTCAGGACCGCTGGATCGGCCCTGGACCGTCCAGACCTGGCGACCGCAAGGCTGGAATACGGCTTGTGCACTGCCGAACTGGCCTCTTGCCGATTTTTTTCGACAATACGCTAAGTGGGAGTTTCTGCGCGGCGCGCCCACATTAAACCACTCTTCTCCCTTGAGCTGGCTGGAGACCCGAAGCTGGCAGTACAATCTTACTGACGCCTTGGTACACGTTTCATACACAGTCAGCGCTAGATCTCGCCATGTTGAAATGCCCATTGTGCAGCGTACGCACCAGGTAATGACCGTTTACCCCAACGACCGCACAGCCTGGGCGGCGACCGCCCGGACTCGTGATGAGTCTCTAATTGCAGCCGCACTGGCAGCTCCATCAGCAGCGCCAGTCCACCGGTCAAATTAATAGGGCCGCGTCGATTTTCACCTTACAAGACAGCTTAAAAGACCCGTGTGAAACTCCTGTCGCCCGCGGAGCCCGCCGACGAGAAACGGCCCGTGCCATTTGTCGTGGATGGATACGGGCCGGCATCCCATCTAGCCGGGACACCTGACGCCGCCTGGCACGGCATTTTCTCCCGGAGGAAAGTGAAGGTCGCGTCGGAACGCACGCGCGCAAAATTTGCACAGGAACTGCTGTTGTTTTCACCCGAGCAGTTTCGCTTCGGTTCTCCCCGTGATGGGCACGCTGGGAGGTGACCACGAGCGTTTCATTGTGTTATTAGGTGCAAATGATGTGACTCGCATGTGTCAATAACGTAATGATTTATTTGGACTTATAGCACGTTTGTAACATTGTTGTTTTAGGACAACTTCAAACGACGGCTCAACAAATCGGTAAGTTAAGCAAAAAAAAGAACAACTTAACGACTGGAGGATAAAGATGAGGCTGACGTCTATAATAATTATTATTTTTGCGAACCTTGGTGGAATCCAGCGCGTGGCTGTTCTCACGCCGCATCAGTACATACTTCATAGATAAACACAGAACACGCGGATATAACGGACGTGGATTTTGGATGGCGACGGGCGGCTGTGGTACCGGGGTCCAGACCAGCGGCCCTGGGGCCGGGTCTGGACCAGCGGCTCTGGGGCCGGGTCCGGACCAGCAGCTTTGGGAGGGAATCCGGACGAGCGGCGCTGGAACTGGGAGCAGAATGGACAGCTCTATGACCGGGTTGAGGACGTGGACTCACAGCCTGGGACGCGAGACGGGTGACAGTGGGGTTGTGGCAGACGTGGTAGGTTGTCAGACCGTTAGGAACGGATGGCTATAGAGCCGTAATAGGGACATGTGTGTAGCCAGGCTAGGGGATGGATGTTTTTAGATGCAGGGTGACGGAGAGCCGCGGGTTCGGATATCAGTACAGGTAGTCGACTGGGTGAATGCAAAACCGGGTTAGAAACGGAACAGTATTATGGATCTTGATTCGTTATAGGATGTTGTGGGTGCAGCTATGAGTTCGAATGTCATAAATGAAACACAGCGAAGCCTTACGAGATTCTCAGAATGTGTATGAACCCTACAGATTACTGAAGATATAGTGAAGCAGACGTTGGTTACGTGATAATTACGAAGGCGATAGTAAAGCAAATGTTTTTTTTTGCCTGTCAGCATAGTTTGAACGTTACTAAATGTACTTTTATTGAATGGCTGTGACCCACCGAAGGTAAGTTTTAAAGTTAGACATGCGTGAAGTTTCCACACAGCCTCATAGATGAGCTGATATACTGCTGGCATTGAACGCGTTCTGTCCACGCCGTTATGCCTCTGCCGCAGTTTTGGCTAAAATGGTCGCCCGAGAAGACGCATTACCAAATAACGAACACCGTTTCCGCCACGCTTTAGTTTATAGCGTTGCGGTCGAAGACGAAGCTTAAAGGTGGCAATACTTCATGGATTTAGCGTGACAACAGATCACAGGGTCTGGATTTTCCTACCGTTACAGGAAAAAATGGATAAGTTTTTGGACAAGTTCAAACCCTTCAACGCCTTCGGATACCGCTGTCATAGTTTTACCCACGGGCTTTCCTATTTTCCCAGACTATCTCAGTTATACAGCTGTTCCTTCCTGTCCCGGTCGGCCAGCCGTCTGTTCTCTATCCCGGTCCTCATCCCGGTCCCGCAGCCGTTCGCTCGCCGCGCCTTGTCCCGCCGTCCGCTCCGTTCCGCTCCGGTGGCCGTCGCGCGCCCGACATAATCGCCCGCCGGACTCACTTTCATCCTGTCTCGGCCACGCACACACACACACACACACATGGGCCGGCGGGACCGGGCGCGGCGCCGCAGCGGGCCGCGTCCCAGCCGGGTCCGAGCGGGGGGTCCGCGCCGGGTCGAACCGGGTCCGAGCGATGGCCCCAAGCCGGGTCCGAACCGGGTCCGAGTCGGGATCCCAGTCGTGTCCCAGCCGGAGTCCGAGCCGGGTCCGAGTCGGGCCCCAGCCGGGTCCGAGATGGATCTGCCGCCAGGATGGTGACGGATCCCTCGGCAAGATTTGCTGTTACACGTGGGTTTAAGCCCCTTACTGTGCATTGCCGCGTACGTAGGTTTTCTGGTTGTCGTAACTCTTCGACGCCCAAAAAGCTAGCGTCTCAGCGATAGACGCGCATTGTCCGCCCATTTCTCTTCAGGACACGGATCGGCTGGTGCCGATTTCACGCCCCGGCGCCGGGCGGTTATGACGACGCAGTAACAAGCACAAAGGCGTCGGATGTCCGAGCGCGCCTGCAGGGCGTGCAGCGTGCTTGTCACGATATCTGCCAGTGTTTTCTTCGGCCCAGATGCACCTGATACGCCGTCTGGAGACACTGGCTCGGCGGATAGCGCTCGACGGCAGCTGGGACGGACGGGTGGAAACGATGCATGGCTATGCGGTATCAAACCCCACTACAGCCCACCGGCTGCGAGACCGGGAGAAATCAAAGCTCCCGACAATCGCGGCTCATCAGTAACACGCCTTCGTATCAGATGTGGCCAGATGGCCTGTGATAGACTGATGCATGGGATCGTTGTGTGTATTTTGTTGATAAGCTAATTGCCGAAGTGCTGATGAGCTGTTGAGTAGCTCTCGCTCGGAACTGAAACTAAGGAAGTAACAAGTGTGGCTGCGACACCTTGTGCAATGATCATGCATATATATATATATATATATATATATATATATATATATATATATATATATATATATATACATATATCAATTCCTAATTTTTGCAGGCACATACATCATGATTCTTGACGCCGTTGGAATAAAGAACCGGACGTCTCTGCCCGTTCGTTGTTTTTTCTTCAACAAAAAATGTCTCACCGTGTCGTATAGTCGGCAACGGACAAGATATGACTGGATACAAATTATAACAAGCATATGAAACGCTTGCTGGACCTGCATTCGCCGTTTAAAGGAAGATGAGCGTAAGGCGCACCTTTAACTTCAACAACCTGTTCTCAAAGATGAGTTCTTGATGAACGTCGCCCTCTTTATGACATTACAGCGAGGTTCTTTCAAAAACCGCTAGTGTGAGCACCACTGCCGCTTTTATCACGGGGCGCCTGATGTTTGAGCAGACGAGCAGGTGCAAACTGGGCTGCACTGCAACCCAAGCGCTATAACTATAACATAGCACGAGATGTGTTGCGTGTTAATGGTAGCACAGGATCAAGGTGGCCAACGTGGCACGGTAACCCCATTTGTTGATGAACTGAACTTGACATGGAAAAACAAAAGCGAAGATTCCAGGTTCGGATTGGTTTTGCGACTCTGTGATCTTTCGTGCAGATGTTCTGCAGACAGGATGATTCGAGTCAGGAGCAGGAGAATCTGGAAAGAGGTGAACAGCCCAACGAAAGACGAACCACGTTTGCTCCCTCCTCAGTCTCCTGAATTGACTTGACACGGTTGGTCAGTATGTTTTTATCTGTCCGGGCGTCTTTCTTCGACGCATACCGAAAAAAGCCAAGATGTCCGCTAAAATGTGCACAGAAAGTGTCACCCACTAGGACAGATGCCAGCGGTCCTAAGTGTGTGGTAAGGGAGCAGTGAGTGTAAACGCCGTGCTGAAATCTCCTGTGTCGGCACGCGACGGCAGCCGGTGTCCAGCTGCCGGTGACGACTCGGTTCCGAGGCGGAATGCTCCAGTTTTTCGCTGTATTTGCGATGTGTTAGAGCATATAGGAAGCATGCTCAAATGATGGGTACTACAGCCATGTGCAAAGCAGCATCGCTATCCAGCGCAACGAGGAAGCCTAACACCGTACGTCATCGCAAAGTGTCAGTTCCTTACTCTATATTTATATCGCTTCCTTGACTTAGTTTTACCAACAACCTAGCCAATGTGTCTACAGCTGCCTTCCAGACACGTTGCGATGTAAAGCGCAACCCGAAAGGACTGAAATTAGGGGAACGCTTATTACACCGAGATTTCCCGCGCTAAAAGTTCCGTGGGAAAACACATATTGAATCTATTCTAAACCCTGCTCATTTTCAGAAGTGTGCTCTGGAACCAGATGCACGCCCGCGACCTGGCTCCGGACGAGACGTAGCTAAAATGTGTACGTACTCACGTGCATACATCCTGTCGTACCTTGTGAATACATATTTAAGTGACTTGCACCATTTGGACTGCAGAGTGTGCTGACATTTTAGGCATATTTACTGTTGGCACAACGTAATGTGAGTACCAGTACTCTCTATGAATGTCATATCCGTGTGGTAAAATCTGTTCGAAAACCATACAGCCATGCTGGTGCGTCTCTCTTGAAATCTGCGGATTTTTTCAAGCGACTTTGATTGATAAAGCCCTTGGGTGGTCCAGTTGTCTAAGCCTTCTTCTGAATAACCTTTTTTATTCGGACGGAAATTAGAACGTTAATGGTATGCTCAATGTTACGATAATGATGTACTCTCTCCAAAGTCTTTTGTATTCTCTCTCGTCGCTCTCTTCCTCCTCATCTCTCTCGATAGATGTCTCTCTCGCTCTCTCCTAGCTCTCTATCTCTCTCTCTCTTCTTTCCATCTCTCTCTTCTCTCTCTCTCGCTACTCTCTCTCTATATCTCTCTCTCTCTTCTCTCTCCTGCTCTCTCTCTCTCTCTATCCTCTCTCTCTCTCTCTCTCTCTCTCTCTCTCTCTCTCTCTCACTTTTTCTCTCTCAAGGAGAGAAAACAAGATATTGTATTGATTTTCAAGTAACTCCGAAATCAATAGGTTTATCCCAAACCAGCCAAGATATTAAGAAACATTGTACGGCTGTTATCCGCCTGGTTGTACCAACGTTTCTTAAAGAATATTGTTGGAAAATATCTTTCAAAATACTTTCAAATATGTACGTCTATGCGCAGGAATAACCAATTACCGCCCTGCTTCGCCAGGCCACCTTGCTGCTCGGCGAACCGCGACAGGGGAGCCGCAGTCACGTGACCCCACCGGTCCAGGACCGGCAGCCGCGGTCGGTGCCGGTCGGTGGAACCTCCCCTGGTTCCGACATTGTCCGAGGCCTGTTCGCGATCGTGTCTGACTGTGGTCGTGATGTGATTACCGTGATGGTCTATAACTGCTCTGTTAGCTCGCAATGGCACAATAGCTTTTGATGTATCGCCTGCAGGCCAGCAAATCTTTGAGCCGGAAGGTGACGGCATGTTTTGGCCAGCTATCGGTCCAGCACCTACTACCGGCACTTGTTCAGTGCCTGCCGTCGGTTGCAACGGAATCAACATACCACGTCTAAATTGTGAATGAATGCGATGCGTTGTACATGCAGTCTCATTTCGTTGATGCTCACTTCCGCATTCGTGCAATTTTTATCTGAGTCTTTGGGCTCATATTCAGCCTGGATTTCGCACAGCATCGTACACGTAACGTTTCAAAATCGACGAGGGCTCCAGAAGTCAGCTGAAACCGACAGAGTGTTTTGAGAGCCTTGAACAGCGTCTGAGGGCGAGAAGCCGGGAAATCTGGCCCATCCTGCTTTGAAGAATTCAGCACCTCTCGAGAGTGGGACCGTGCCCCTCGCCTCAGCGGGTGAGGAAACCAACACTGGAGCACGACGAGATCTCATGCTGAATCCTGTCGTGAATGAAGAAACTCGCTCCACGAGGAAATAGCCGTGGAGATGCTACCCACAAAGGCTGGACCGCGATGAAAGTGAGATGATCGCCGGCAAGAGGACTTCGATAGCGACAAGGTGAGAGGAATTGAAGGACAGAGCAGGGAACGAAAGTTCGGCTGCAGTACACGCTTTTGAAAGCAAGACTTAACCGCTGTTACAGTAGTGAGCGAAATTAACGGCACGGTTTCTCAGATCCGTCACGCCACAGTGAGTGCGCAACCTTAAAAATCGCCAATGCCATTAATGGGCCGAGCGTAGTTAGCACCCGATCAGCTATGATCAGTGACGCGCATGCCGCACTAGCGATCAGCTATGTGCAAGGGCGTACGCTCATGTGGTTTGTGGGGACGTGCCCCCCCCCCTCCTCGTTACCAGATTTATGGTGTGCATTAATATGCATGCAACTTAATGTGCTCAGCTAAAAGATCAAGGCGAGCACAGCAAAACAGACAAATCGAGCTTACAGGATGTCGTTTGATGAGACCCAAGGGATGGCGAACCTGAAACGCGCTAAACTCGGTTTAAGTAGAAGATTTCGAGCTATGCCGCCACCCTTTTCTTGTCAAATGTGCTTACGCGGATGGCTCTGCCACATGGTTTTTATAAAAAAGGATATGCAAGCATTTACTTTGCTTAAACAGGGCAGATTAACATCGGCAAATCCATGTACACTTTATAAAAACGGGTTCACAAGATTCTTGGACGATTCAAGAACGATTCTACATAGAGAGCGATTCTTGCTTGAACTATGATTAAGTATTCTACAGGAGCGACCCGTACTGACGTGGCTCGGCCCGGCCCGGCTCGTCACGCTTCCTGCTCGCTTGCCTTTGGTTATTTCTAGAACTGCTTCCTTCTCTTATTTGTTCACATTCTTTGTGTGGAACAATGATCTTTGTAGCTCAGTAACTACTAAACACAGGCTCGCGCGATCTCCAACGAAAGCCGCGGATTCTTCAGAAGATGCGCGCGCCGTAAATTACCAGACATTGTATGCACAACGTGTAACGATATGGGCTATTCCCGCAGCACCGCAGCACTGTTGAAGTTTCACCCTTTCGTCGCAAATTAGAAAACGCCAAATTCCCAAAATGAGAGAAGCCAGAGCGTACTCTTCGGGTCCGGGACCAGATCTCGGCATCCTGGCGTTGCGGCGGCCGGTAAAACCATGTTCTGACGAAGTTGGACACTGGCGATCATATTGGCAAACGCTTGTGCTGGTGCGTCCAGACAGTCACGTGCTAATGTGTGCGAACCATGTATTCGTTCGCTTTGGGACGGTTCTAAGGGATAAATCCCGTATCCCAGAAGTCAGAGCGGATAAAGACTCAACAGCGACTGTACCGTGTGGGCGAATGTGTCGACCATAACCCCCTGCGGGTCCCCAAACCTGTTCGATCCATGCGGACGCCAGCAATTGACCAGAAGGCTGAAGTTGTCACCTATCCCGGACCGAGTCTAGAATACAATGTACTCTGGGCTAGATCGATGGATGTGAGACATTGCGAACTATTCAGATGTCTAGCCTTATGTATGCGACAAATACCAATGGGCCATAGTTGCGCCATCTGCAATAGTTCGGCTAAAACTGCCAAAACCCTAATGGCTGATCGTCGATTCGACAAAGTGGAGGTGATCGGCTCGGTCGGACTCAGCTTGCGAACAGGTGTTTGCGAACATGCGCGAATGCTACATCAATGGCCATACACTTATCAAACCCTTCAAAACACGCAATATTCGATGTGTCCGCCATGTATGGGTCGTCAACTATGCCTGCTACGATCAGCGTATCTTCTTGCATCAGTGACACAATTCTAAAGAACGCGCTCGCGGCTGTCATGAAATCGACCTCCCAAAGACACATAATGCAGCATCTTACCGATGACAAAAGTTATGAAGTTACTTAACAACGCATTCAGCTTCTCCGACAGTTTAGTGCCCACTAGTATTGCTCCAAGTACCGTGGTGCACGTTGAGGCACCACACAAGTAAGTGGGTTAAAGCCCATGTATCTCTGCTACGGTCACGTACAGCGTTCTAGCCGATTTGCACTGTGCACTAACACAGCTGCACATCCGGGGTATCTTTAGATCAAGTTTTACCTTGTTTGGTTGCTTGGGAAGTTTCTGACAATTTCCGGCGCTAATGGCTTTCTAGGAAGAATGCTTAAATTGTTTTGTGTGTTTATAGTATGTTGAATACATTGTGGGTACATTCAACCCTTACGTGCGTATTTCCTGCGATCCCCATTCCCATTTCTTAGCGGTTGAGTACGCTTACTCTCGTGAGCACAGTTTTTTTTCTAAATTCAGCTTGTCATGCACCAGGGACAGCAAAACATACGATTTTTGATGAGAAATGCAATGCGGTCGCAATCGTGTTTTAACTGAATACTGCAGTTGCGTCTGCGTAGCTTCTGTGCTAGACGGTTGCCATCCTCATTGCAGTATTTTCTGTTGTTTTCGCACGTGACGAAACACGATTAAATTAGATGATTTCATCGTAGCGCGCAGTGCACGTTATGCACCTCGCAGATGATGCGGCCCCTTGTGAAATGCGACTCGTACGTGAGGGCCATTTCCAAGCACATACAGAACTACCCCCTTGCCGAATGCCCTATTGAAAGCAGGCAAGATCCGAATGTTTGCTCAAACACTAGTCTTGGGTACTCAAGAGGATTACAATGCCGGCAGACCATGAGGAGCGTTCCGTATATCATATAAACTTGGCTTTCTCGACACTACTGTATGCATTCCAAACCCTGTATGACCATGGGGACTAGTATGCTTCTATTCAGTACGGCACGTTCGTCTTAGGCCATGAGCAGTTTCCCGAATTAAAGATGGGTGCAATTAGGTATGACAGGTTTTCTTCAAATATGGTACTGATACCGTCGTTATGAATGTGCTTATATAGCCAGCCAGCCATGCCTGGCTCTGTGCTAGCACCAGCACTAACTTGCAATGTTTTGCACATTTTACAAATATTTCCAAGCACTGGAAACTGACAGCCAGAGCTGCTTCACGTGCAGAGCGCAGCCGATGCTGGGTGTGTACTTGCTGCCGTCCCACAATCCCGTGATTCCGTCATCCCGTTCCGTGATTCCGATGTAATGCGCATTTCGGTTATCAATATTCTTCGATCGCCGGGATCGATCGTCAAGATTTTTGAGAGATTTGTCCCCGTTTGAACCAAGTCCTTGCAAGTAATCCACATCCACTGTTGACCACGGTTCCAACATGCCGACTGGATGTATCTGACGCTGGCAGATGTGTCCAACCATATCAAGCTCGCCATGCCTTTCGTTGCGCTTTGCGAAGTGCTAGTGTTTTTGGTCAGTCCTATGCTTCTTTCTTTTATGTTTTGTTTTACTCTGATCTTATGAAGTGCTCGTGGTAAAATCGGACGCCTTTCTATGCATATCTTGCCATGTGGACATTAAAGTCACCATACACGCGTTCCAAACTGTGGAATAGTTAAACTCAACTTGTAATCAGTAAACCATTGCATTCCCTCGGATTTTAATGTGTCGTTAATGGTCTCGCTGCAGCCACCGCGTTAATTTTTGCCACTTTGGTGAAAAGAAAGTGGTGAGGTGCCTCGCGTCCACTGCGTTTGCACGTACTGTTTCGTAAGACGACTCACCGGCCTCTGTGCCAGGGGATTGCAACAAATAGCGGCATGACAGTGCAGGCAGCAGGGATCGGAGCGGCGAGTGGCGTCATGCGTCACATTCATCCAAATGTCACGCCCCGGGTCATCTCTCGTGGATAGGCCGGTGCTCCGAACAGAGCCAAATGTCACGCCCCGGGGTCATCTCTCGTGGATAGGCCGGCGCTCCGAACAGAGCCAAATGTCACGCCCCGGGGCCATCTCTCGTGGATGGTCCCGGGGCGTGGATAGGCAGCGCTCCGAGCAGAGCCAAATGTAGCGCCCCGGGGCCATCTCTGGTGGATAGGCCAGCTCTCCGAACAGAGCCAAATGTCACGCCCCGGGGCCATCTCTGGTGGATAGGCCAGCGCTCCGAGCAGAGCCAAATGTAACGCTCCGGGGCCATTTCTCGTGGATAGGCAGCGCTCCGAACAGAGCCAAATGTAGCGCCCCGGGGCCATCTCTGGTGGATAGGCCAGCGCTCCGAACAGAGCCAAATGTCGCGCCCCGGGGCCATCTCTGGTGGATAGGCCAGCGCTCCGAGCAGAGCCAAATGTAACGCCCCGGGGCCATTTCTCGTGGACAGGCAGCGCTCCGAACAGAGCCAAATGTAACGCCCCGCGGCCATCTCTTGCGGACAGCTCAGCGCTCCGAGCAGAGCCGGGATCATCGCGAGCCGTCCTCCGATGCTCCAGGTGGCGCCCTCTCGCCGGTGGGCTCGTCGTCCCGTCAACAGCGCGCCGTCGCCGCCCCGCGCCGCCTCCGATTGGCCGGCGGCGGCGGCGCCCGCGGCCCAGGTTATAAGTACGCCGGCGGACGGGCTCTGGTGTCTGTGCCGTTTGCCTCCCGTCCAGGTCGCCGGGAAGGAGCGGGCGTGGTCAGGGACGGAGCTGGGACGCAGAGGGAGCAGCGGGAGGTTCGGGACGGCAGCGCGGTCTGCAGAGTGAGGTACGCTGCCAGCGAGCGAGCAGCGTGGGGGACAGCGCCAGGACCCGCACCCAGCGCCGTCGACACCGACACCTGCCGGCTCCAGCCACCCACGGCTGGGCTGATCCCAGCGGCTCCTGGACCTCAGACTAGGTGAGGGTTAGCTCCGAATGCACCGTCGATGGCGGGATGGCTCCATATAGCAGCTGTGAGGGCACGCGGAGACGGCTGGGTTCGTGTGGGTACAGCGCCAGCGGACATGAGCGACGACAAAATGTGTTACTGTCCATTCCGTGCAGCAAGCCACGACGGGCTCAAAGACTCCAGTAAACGACACCGAGATGCAACTTAAAACGCCTGGCTGGGTGTGACCAGAACAGCCAGTGGCCTATCCCTTATGCGGTGGTGGACACACGGCATGTACCCTCGCGTGACAACGTGCCCCCCCCCCCCCCTCCCCTGAATTTAGCCGGTTCGTCCAGTGGAATTGATGTTGTTTGTGATTCCTTCTAACCAGCATCATCATCGGATGGGCTTGCTATTAGGAATTTTACCTCTATGATGTCGTATTGTGTACTTATATGCGTGTTGTGGTTTCCAGCTAAACGTCATGACGAGGCTGGGCCTGCGTTGGACACTGCTGGTGGCTGTCTTCATCAAGGTCAGTGCAAGGACATCAAATCGCCATTGAAACACTTGATAACCATGGCTGTGTCCCTGTGCAATGTCTGGTGCTTAACCTCAAAGAAATGCGATCAATGCTTTAGTTGTAGAGTACGCTTGGTATTAAATAGGTAACAGGAACCCAAGAGCATCGAAAGTTCCCTTCGCATACGTCCCAGTGTTGAGAGGTCTTTAAGAAACTTGATACCTGAATTGACGCACTATATGCCGAAAAAACAACACACAGTCGGAACAATGTAGGTACACTTTTACTGACGGGCACATGCAAGATAAAGTCATCAGACATACAGCAGAAAATACAGATGTGCGATAACGCAGCGACGACACTGTTGTACATACTTTAATTTAAAGGCGTGAAGAAGGTTCCAGACTAAGCTTTCAGGATTTAAGCACCGCTTTTTCCTTCCTGCTGTGTTCGCATCATGAAGACCCTGCTCATATAAGTCAGGGCTGGCTAATTTGCCTTTGCCCAGGGTGCTTACATCAAGGAGAAGTGTGCATTGCTCGGTCCCAGTCGAGAACAACGCATGACAAGTGTCTGAGCGGCTGTTTCACACGCGAGATCTGAGGCCGCGTGGTAAACGTCTCCCGGCAATGTAATTGTGTGACTCACGTGTGAAAGTGAAGTGTTTTCTAAACTCAAATTGGTTGTAATTTTCAAGGCAACGTCATTCGAGTTCAGCGAGGCGGGAAAGTTTTGAATCACGGAGATTAACGTATTCTTCCGTTTTGAGACTTTCTCGCTTACCACGTTTTTCGTAAAGCACACGTTTTCCTAAAATGCAAGTTCACCCCATTTAACCGCGTGGAAATTTTCGCCCAAAATTGGCATGGCAACGGTGGTGTACGGCCCGGCAGGCGGTACACCAATAGCATTGCGGTACTTCAAGTACGCACTAGTGCTGGCATTTAATGTCAACTGAGCCACTTTGTAAGCAAAAGGACTGACCGGAGGAAACAACCGGGATTACTCTTAGCAGCCTTTTTCTAACCCATCCATATTGGTAGTCAACCATTTCAGTGATATAAGTGCCACGGTGACCGAAATGCCATTTGTAAGCGTGTGTTCCAGCGCTTGCTTGTTACCGCTAACTGGATATCAACTTAAACAGTGCAGTGCGTCGTGTAGAAAACTTGGAAAACGCTCTACGCTTATGTGCGTACCTAAGCTGAATTATAGCGCATCCAGGCGCACAGTTTCGGTAGTCCAATAATTGTTGTGAGAAAGAAATCAGCGGCGCGGGCAATTGACGCGTGGTGATGCAGCACGTGTTTACGCTGTCAGACGAACCACCGGCAACACATGCACACACACATACACACACACAAACAGATACACAGACACGCGGTGGCGGCGACACCATGCGGAAAAGCGGCAGTGCCGGGGGCACATTGTCATGGATGGTTAAATGTTGCAAACAACCTGCATTTGGGAACAGATTCAATCGTGCCATATGTTACAATGTAGCTGGAAGCACAGCAGAAAGCTCACTAAAAAAGCAAGAAAAACAGCGAGCACCTTTGCGTTGTCGCTGTTGTTTTTAGAAAACTTGATGTTTGCCCCTACCACGCATTGTACGAATACAACGCTCATGCCTGCTCGCAGCCCAGGGTGCAGGAAAGATACCCTTCTCAACTCAAAGAAGGTGACGCCCGGATCAGCACAACCGGTACCGAAATGTGCGTTACGTTCACTAAGGGAGCGCGGCAGGCGGCACAGAACGCGCCACGCTCTGCCGTGGGCAGGGGACAGGCGCACCGCGCTCTGTCGTGGGCAGGGGACAGACGCACCGCGCTCTGTCGTGGGCAGCGGACAGACGCACCGCGCTCCGCCGTGGGCAGGGGCAGACGCGCCACGCTCTGCCGTGGGCAGGGACAGACGCGCCGCACTCTGTCGTGGGCAGCGGACAGACGCACCGCGCTCCGCCGTGGGCAGCGGACAGACGCACCGCGCTCCGCCGTGGGCAGGGACAGACGCGCCGCACTCTGCCGTGGGCAGGGACAGACGCACTGCTGTCATCAGCGTCTGCAACGGCGGTTTCCCTCCGACCATTAGCAGCGCGGCGCACATGTGCAGGGCGTCTGCCTGCGCTGACACATGGCGGCGAGCATGCCCGGGGACAAGTGAAACCGCTCCAGACCGGCCATATGCTCCCGTTCCACTCTCGGTTTCGGACGTTTCCCCGGTCCGGGCGGGTGTCATCGCAGCGCGTGCGGCCAGTGCGAGCGTTTCGCTCGGCGGGGCGCGACGCCAAATGGAACGAACATCTGCAGTTACTCAGCCGTTAGGTAACGGCCCGTAATCGGGTAATATTGGTCAGGTGGGTGGGAATCTGCACTGGATGGCTGACCAGTACCTGAATTACAGATGGTGTGGCCTTGTGTGATGATCTGATAACATGAGTTATGTAATTCACACTCTTCAAAGAAACCGAAACTGATAAAAATTATCGCCCAGTTCATCACTCATAGCCTGTTGAGTCAGGCACTCAGCTGCCACTGGACGTGACACTTTGAGCTTGGCATTCTTAATTTTCTCAAGGCATATATACATACATATATATATATATATATATATATATATATATATATATATATATGCAAGTTCCATTTGTCATTGTGTATCTCACAGCCAGAATCTTGAGGTTCTCATCCTCTTACCTTAATAATCGTGTTCTACAGCCTATCTTTGTTCCATCCCATAATTATCCAGAACGAGCCATTTTCGCAGCGGTCTGCAGAGCTGCCGTGATGAGGTTATCGCCATCGTAGTCTATGGTTTGCCCATAGGATCTGTGACAAAAGTTTAAACTTTGGACCAGTATCCCAGAATTAGGAGCGCATATGTCGCGCGTGTCCACACAAATGACCAAAAACAATTAATCTGAGGTCAAATCCCCCCAAAACGTCATTCACCTGAAGACATGTGACTGTCAGCCGACCCGTGATAGAGCATTGTGCTGAGTAGCTCTCTCCTCTTCGTTAACATGTACCGAGTTGATTCCTGGGCCGCCAAGAAGGGTATCTATATCGCTAGTTGAAGAACTGCACCAGCGCAACAATTGCATCGTTGTTTGCCAATGTAGAGGAACGTTCCAAAGCAATTCTATAAGTTTCACCCGTGATTAAAATGTTAACTTAAGCAACGCGCATGCCGACACCGAATGCTTTTCATTATAATGCCGAGATGCTTACAGTGGGGGCGTTCCATAGATCTCACCACAAGGTGGTTACCGAGGGAGCAGTTTGTTATTGCTGTCTTTTTTCAGCAGCTGGTACGCATGCGCTGGGATCGGGGGTCATTTTTCCACAGGATCCGATTGGCCCACGGTATTTCGCCTGATTGCCTTGACCTGAACAGCATCGTAGCGTCTGGAGCAATGCGTGACATAACTGGAGCAAACTGTATTCTGCGGCACTCGTTATTTGCACCTGGTCCTGGAAACCCGCGCCAGGGACGCAGAGCGCGCCATTTTCGCAACGGAAGCGCGGGCTAACACCATCGAGAGTGAATCCGATTTCTTAACACCCTCGACAGCGCTGCTGCTCCGGAAACTACAGATGTTGTCCACTAGCGAATCCCGGAAAGTGAAAGCGTGGGGCTGACAACAGAGTCACGGACCGTGTCGTTCCGCCGGCTACCGAGCCGGGCGCGGGATGCGTCACTATTATGGCGCGACCACGGACCGGGACGGCGCCACAAATGCTCGGCTCGGACGCCTCCGAGGCGGGCAGTGGTCACGCGGCGCGGTGGCGCCGTCTGGATGGCGTGCCCGTGTTATCGTTCTCCGGTCCATGTCAGCAAGCCTGGAGACGGCGGGTTGGCGGGCATTGGACGGTGGGCTGACGCTGATAGCTGATAGTAAAACGATGAACGGATTTAAGTTCTTTATGGGATGTGGGGATGGGCCCCGAGTTAGATGCATTCGTCCAGTGCTAGGAAAAGGGTGAGTGGTGATCTGAACTGTCGTAATCAGGTTTTTAAGTGTGGAACTACGGCGGGAACTCCTGCAGATTTGAGCGAGAAGCGCCGCAGTCCACAACACTTGAGACATTCTAAGGCAATCTTTTTGCCATCGGTGTATTCATGACTCCCTGAGGGCAAATCGAACCGTGAGGTCCTCCTCCCCGAAGCAAACAGCAAAACTCAGTTCCATAAGTCGTTTGGTTTTTTGTAACTCTTATTCTAATCGGGGCCATATACGCGATTGGTATGTCCGGAGAAGTGTTTTGCTCCGTGATTGTGTTCGGGCAATACATATTAAATCACAGAATAGATCTGTCGCTATCTCACGCGTGCGTAAACACCCCTTGCCGGTAGAGACATCACCCTTTCATTTGGCTGCTATGGCATATATTCAGGCTCATCGCAAATATGATGCATGACAGTGCATGTGGCGACATCCTCTCGCAGCCAGCGTCTGCTTGTGGCGCTGCCTGCAAGGTTGCAGTTCTTGAATTGCAGACAAGCTCTGGCTACATGCACTGGCCGCCCGATGACCCCCTCATATTCCCACGGGATAAATTTTCCCGCGGTTGAAAGCACCCGTCCTGATGCCACGCAATTATTTGCGTCCCACCACTGGAGTCAAGAAAGGAAACATGGCTGATATGTTTTTATTAATGTTTAAGCCGGGCAACATCGCAGGTTAAGGAAATGGATCGAATAACGCTTCAGCGACAAAAGTGACGCATTCTTCTCTACTTGAAGTGATTCAGGCCCACAATTAGAGTAATTTTTCACCGTCAAGTAGCCATCAGAAGCGATTTGCTTCCTTCATAAATTTCATCACCGCAGGTATTTTCGTTTATCGTCCAGAGTGAAAACGGCCTAGCATCTGCCCGGCGCTCTCCGTCACTAACGATGTTTGAACTGCAGTTGATTACGACCAAATTCGAGTGGTGAGATTCACAGCTGTTTGGTCGAGCCATGGCTCTGAAAGATGATCTGACTCCATCATTAGTTTCACTGTAAGCCAAATGGGAATTCAAAACGGCGCGGCCCGGACCGCCACTAATCCGCCTGCTCCATACGTCTACTTTATAGGATTCACCTGGAGTGGGGGATCACTGCGTTGCGTGCAGAATGCGGTGCCATTCTCTAGGACAGGCATTGCCAACCGGGGAAAGCTCCCAATGAGGGGAGTACAAGTGCATCAGGGAGGGGATGCGACGTAGCTGAATCATGTCTGAATCAAGACAGATAACCGTACGGCTGTCGCACATTCACAGACTGAATGGTAATGCATGAATGGATCACGTGCACTGTCACGCGCTTTATGAATTGAGCCGAGAATGTCTGCGTGGTGTGACTAAAACAGGGCAATGTTTCCACCGACATACAGGGCTGCAAACGCGAGCAAGATGTCGAAAGCTCAATTCTATGTTTTGATTTGTGTTTCACTAATATAATCGCCGTGTAGAAAACCTTTACTGAACCTGTCTGCTGCATTACATGAACCTGTTTCCCAACAAGAAGTAGGAAAACGCATGGTCTATGCTGAATTTATCAGATTTTGATAACAATACTTGTTAATAACGTTGTCAGTTTTTAACCTTACAGATTTGTATGTTTCATACTACAATTGCTTGTCTGCGTCTCACCACCTTTGTTCCAACAATATTACTTCTGCTGGTCTGCTTCCATTCAATGATGCGCGGACATCTGGTACAGGCAGTAGGGGACAAACCCTTGCCAACCTGAGACCGCCCACCGGCGGCCTCTGCTCACGGGCAGTGAGGGACGAACCCTCGCCAACTGAGACCGCTCGCCGGCGGCATCTGACACAGGCAGTGAGGGGCGAGCCCTCGCCAACCGAGACCGCTCGCCGGCGGCATCTGACACGGGCAGTGAGGGACGACCCTCGTCAGACCGAGACCGCTCACCGGCGGCATCTGCCAAAGGCAGTGAGGGACGAACCCTCGCCAACTGAGACCTGCTCGCCGGCGGCATCTGACACGGGCAGTGAGGGACGAACCCTCGCCAACCGAGACCGCTCACCGGCGGCATCTGGCAAAGGCAGTGAGGGACGAGCCCTCGCCAACATGAGACTGCTCGCCCGGCGGTATCTGACAGGGCGGTGAGGGGCGAACCCTCGCCAACCGAGACCGCTCGCCGGCGGCAGATTTCCCTTTCTTCGAGGGCGGCCCTGCTGACAGGGCGCAGTCGACAGCCGGTGGAGCGCCAGAGGAAAACGGCGCGCCCGGCGGGGCGGCCGGCGGCCGGCCACGCCCGCACCCGATCCGCCAGCCATCCCTCACACATCTGCCAGCGGTGACACGGGCGTCTCCCCTGAGTGGCTCCTCCCCAACCGCCCCGGCCAGCAGCAGGGGCGGGGAGGGAGAGAGTGACAGGAGTGCCGGGAGAGAGCGGGGCAGACACAAGGAGCGGGAGAGCGCCTGTCTGGAACAGGCACACGTTACGTCACAAGGAGAACAAACACGGTAGAGGGAGAAGACAGAGCGCAGAGATGATCTAACTGACTGCTATGTTAAGCTGTCGGAGTCAGGCGGGGTGGTGACGGCGCCGCCGGGCCGGCAGGCGGTGGCGGCGCAGCGCGCCGACGACCAGAGCGGACCAACCGTGACGGACATCGACGTCCAGTGCGAGCGAACCGGCATGCGCGTGGAGATTCAGTTCTCGGAGCGGTTCGACGGCATCATCTTCAGCAAAGGCCACTTCGCCGACCCCAGCTGCAGGTGAGGTCTGCCGGCAGGTGTTACGGATGTAAATGTCACTGTGTTGACGGTGAGGCATAGACATGGGCCAATGCAGGGTGCGAGGTGTACGTTTCAGTTCCACAGCTTGTCGCTCTCAAGTTACCTCAAAGGCATCGTCAGTTTGCTGCTCACTGTTTAAGACGGTATTTTATAACAGTTATAGCTGGGACTCGACATCGCTCACGCGCCGCGAGCTTACTGCATACATCTATCATGCTCTGCATCGTGTTTGTAGTCGTGTAGCAGTGTTTTGCGTGGATAACGGATGTGCATGCAGCGTGCTATAACTGATATGGCTTCGTTTAGTCCGTCCTGTGCTGGGGACTGGGCTACGCTCGTGACTAACCACTGGCCAGACCGACACGGACCCAGACGACAGGCCCGGCTACGCTCTCAGATACGCTAACACGGCCGCAAGGTGCGACTGCCGCTTGGACGTCAAAAGGGACGACGGTGACGGCCGCCGATGGTACCTCACGACGACTGGTGGGCCTGTCGCGTCACCGGTGACCTGACCTGACCTGACCTGACCGCACCAATGCCCGCGGCGGGACCGCAGTATGACGCAGAACACGGACAAATGCAGGGTCGGAAATGGTAGCCGTATCTTAGGGATATCTAAACATTTTTGGCGATAAACCTGAAAAGCTTTTTTCCTTGCTGCATGGTATATTTAGTTAGGTTGTCATTTCTGAAACCCCTGGGACAGCATCACCGGGTCACCTGGTCACGGTAAGAAATGGCAGCGGGTAAGCAAGGTCCGACCCATACCCGTCAGATTTTGGGTCTTTATCAGTCAAGAGGCTGGAAATATTGCTGGAATAATAAGTCATCAGTGTTTTCTACAACAGGTCGAAGCGATCTTCGGGATAAACTTAATAGCTATGCGTGATAGAGCAAGCTGCATAATGCTTTGACCAGATTTGTGATTAATCCCGTTTTTGAGGCATGCGCTCACAGCGCATGGAGTAGATTTTGACTCTGACTCCAAGAGCACAGCCACAGCTTTGAGCTGACTACGACTCTGTCTAAGGGAGATGTCCCTCAACTCCGCTGTTGATTACGGTGGGACCAGTTGCGGGAATAATGGTTTGGAGCCAAGCCGTGGACGTGACCGTGAGATTGGCGGCGGCTGAAAGCTGGGCCATGGGCTGTGTAATGGTCGATAGACAACATTCGTTTTGACAGCACAAGAATACAAAACGATATATGTATATATATATATATATATATATATATATATATATATATATATATATATATATATATATGTATATATATATATAGTTAATATGAATATATATATACATGCAAATCAAAAGTATATACAAATATATAAATAAGATATAGATATATAAAAGTAAAATATATATGTACAGTTTATCTTTGGAGTTCATGACTCACAACAATGTTTAAAAGAGAGTGATTCCAACTTAACTCGTCGAAAATTTGACTGATTTCCACTCCGCCTGCGGTCAAGCACAGGTCCAGTTTCGACAGCGCCAGTTCCGCACGTTATTTTGAGCACCAATCGCAATTATCGGGGTGAGGAGTAAACCCTCGGCTCCCCGAAATCGCGCCGTACGACAGCTTTCTGTTGTCACCAACCACGGCCAGTGCTGAAGAAACCGAAATCGCTGAGCCTTTCAGAAGGTGTAACAGATAAACGGCGATTCGTTGGGAACATGTGGCCACTGTGCTTGCCAGACGGAGCCAGCCTGTCCTCACCCTGTTCTCCATCACGAACATCCGATCCCAGCACCGCATGAAACGGTCCCTATAGTTCCCCAATATGCTCGAGTCACGATCGAATGCTCTCAGCATGTCGAAAATACTCACTGAGCACGGAGTGAAAACTACACTTTCCGCCGAATTTGTCCCCGATCGCCCCTGCTTTGAGTCACATTCACGGTCTCGCAGACTTTCACACACGACGGTGCCGGACCTCCTAACCTCGCATCAATTGCTGTCAAGAAACGGCATTCAGACAACCATCCTAGGGCTACGCTCGCTAGCCACAATACGCGTCTTTGACAAACATCATGCCAGTCAGGATGCTCGTGACTTAGACCAAGCCTACGCCGCACAAAGTAGTGACAGGAATCTATCCGACAAACAACACCTCCTGACAACAACCATTCGAGCCCAATGACACCCGACACGGCCGACGGCCACCGACGCCAATCCCGCCGACCTCCGCCCTGACCTGCCCTGACCCGTCCTGACCCCGGCTCTCGTTTGGCAGGTACGCGCGCGGCGCGGGCGGCGGCTCGCGCCTGCTGACCTTCACCGTGCCAATGGCAAGCTGCGGCACGCTGGTGCAGGACGGCACCGTCTTCAGCAACACGATCGTGCTGCAGAACGACGCGACCATTCAGGAGGCGTGGGATGTGGCGCGCACAATCACCTGCGACTGGCAGCAGGCGCAGATGCGCAAGACGGTCACCTTCTCGCCGCTGCCCGTGGCCGGCATGAAGGCTGAGGAGGTCCGCTTCGCCGCCAACGAGTCGGTCAGCTGCGGCATGGACGTGCAAGGTGGGCCGCTGGCCTGACTCGGCCGGCGTCACGGAGACGGTGCGTGTGGGCGCCGACCTCTCGCTGCTCATGTTCGCCGAGGACCCCGATGGCCGGCTGGACCTGCGCGTTGGCGAGTGCCGCGCCTACAGCAGCGCCGACTTCGCCTCCGCAAGCAGCGTGCAGCTGACGGACGCCGCCGGCTGCGTGCTCAAGCGCAAGCTGATGACGGAGCTGCACGTAACGCGGCGCAACATCGACGGCCGCGGCCGCGTCATCGCCTTCAGCTACATCTCCGCTTTCAAGTTCCCGGACGTGCTCGAGGTGCACTTCAGCTGCGACGTCGAGGTCTGCAAAGGCCTGTGCCCGGAGTCGTGCGTGCGGCGCGACGCGTCGGTGGCGGCGGCGTCGCAGCGGCCGGTCACTGTGCGGCCGACGCGGCGGCGGACGGTGCGGCCGACTCGCCGGCCGGCGCCGCGGCCCACCGTCAGGCGCACCGCCACCGCCGCACGCACGACAACGCGCCGCACGACGACGACCACCACCAGGGTCACGACAACGACGACGGCAACGACGACGGCGACGACGAGGGCAGCGACGACGAGGGCGGCGGCTACCGGGACGAGGCAGAGCCAGACGGTGGCCAGCGGAGGCGCGACCGTGGAGCCGCCGCGCGACTACCCCAGCTACAACAGCGGCGGTAGGGCCCAGGCCAACTACCCCAGCTACAACGACGCTACCGGCGGCGTGCTGCGCGACTACCCCAGCTACAACGCGCTGGACGAAGGCCGCGTGCGCACCGACACGATCCTCAGCCAGCTGGCCAACATCGAACTGGGCCGCCTACCGTCGCGGTCCCGGCTAGCGCCGGCCGCCGGCCGCGTCACGCCGGCAGCACGGCCGACAGCGGCCGGCGTCCTGTCCGCGGCCGCCCCGGCCGCCGTCACCAGCGCCGCCCCGCGGCCGGCCGTGCAACTGGCGCGCCGGCCGGCCGGCGGCGCCGAGCGCGCCACGCCAGATGGCGCCAAAGTGGTGCGGACGCCGTTTGGGACGGTCACGGTGCCCGCCTCGCTGCTGCCGACCGCCACGGCGGCGGTGACGGTCCGCGTGGGCGCCGCCGCAGGCAGCACGCAGAACGCGCCGGCCGCTGCCGCCGCCTCGCCGGTCACCGCCGCTTCCTCGCCGTTCGGCTGCCTCCTCCCTGACGCCCATCACATACCGGCCGTCGACGCCCGCGCCGGCGCCGGCCGCCAATTTCATCTCGTTCGAATCTGGCGCTGCCGCCGGCGCCGCCACGCGCGTCAACGAGGTCGTCACCGATCCGCCCGGCGCCACCCCCATCCCCATATTCCTCGTGCCGTCCAAGCGCACCAAGGGCCGGTTGGGGGGCCGCAAGCGGCGCCTGCGCGGCGGCCGCGGTCGCTTCAACCGCGGCCGGCGCGCGCTGCCGCCGCCGGCCGAGATCCAGCCGGTTCGGCTGTCTCGCCAGGTGTACGTGGCAACGCAGGACGAGTTGCCGACGCGGCCGCCGGCCGTCCAGCAGCCGGCCGCCGCTGTCTGTCTGTCGGTGGGCACGTTCGCGGCCAGCTTGCTGGCGCTCAGCGCCGCCGTCATGCTCGGTCTGTGCGTGGCGGCCGCCGGCTGCGCGCGCCGCCGCCGCGACCGCGTCGCGCGCCCCCTGTCGCCGCGCGAGAAACTGTACCGGCGCCGGTGATGGGACGGCAGCCGGCGAGGGAATGAGACGTGTCTTTCATAGCTGTTTGTTGGTTGCAGTTTCGGCGGGTATCGAGCGGCAAGCGTAGTGAGGTGACCTGTAGTCCACGTCAGCCAGCCTGTCATCTATCATTACGTGTGAAGACACGACTATCCTGCGCTCGTCTGCGATTTTATTCATTTTTGATTCCGTAGGCGGTGACGCGGTTTATTACGTCAAGACTCTACGATGGGTTATCATGAGCCGTTATTAACTTGAACACCGCAAACTGGCCTTCATCCAGCAGGACTTCTGATGAGGAAGGGAAACGTGTTATGTAGTATGTAAATACAACCAGTGGTAATACCTACAAACATGAAACTGTTCCCAAGCATGATAAATGCATGCCATTTCGTAGGCTTTTTAGCTTTCGGTCGCATTCATCGGTTAAACATTGCGGACGGCGAGTGCCACAACCAGGTAAGAATATGATTGTCTCCAAATCGATCCAACATATGGGCACCTATCTTGGCCCTTCCCCATCGGCTGAATAGTACCACACACGTGCATCTGTTCCCTCCTTATCGGAGCGATGAAAAGCTTTGGTGGCCTTTCCCGCTTATCGCTGTAGATGCCACCATGCGAGGTTTAGTTACTCCTTGCCTTGGAGACGGAGCATTAAACTACAATAGAGAAGCATGCAAACGGCTGCTGTTGTCAGTGTGGGCTGTAGAGTGCCGCATGCAAAACCTATCCTCTTGGAATCTAACCCCAAATGTAGATCAGACTTCACAATCAGCTTCGTAGTCACCTAATCTAGCCACTTATAACTGATCACCTGCCCCCGGCGTCAATGCAGCCTCCCAGCCCCGTTGGCCGGCCCGCTCCACTGACCAGCCCCGCCCCCCAGGTACGTGCCGTTCCAGAGCGGTGACACCAGCTACACGTTCGAGATTCCGATGACCGGCTGCGGCTCGCGGGCCATCACGGACGACGGCCGCATGGGCTTCGAGAACACCATGATTATCCAGTCGGAAGAGGTGAGTGAAATGCACGCGATACATATGCGTTTGCTGCCATCGCGTCACAGTCTGCCGCAGCCGCAGAATCCTGTGCTGTCTGATGAAGTTGTGCCCGATGTTCTGTCGGTGGATTGATTCGATTTCAAGAAAAAAATTATTACTGAGGCGTGATTCAGCCATGTCAGACGTACCTAAATGGAATAAACCCTGGAGTATGGCACCAAGGGTCTACTGAAAATTAAACTGTTGCTCATTTTATTTACACGTGTCCAGTCGCAGTACAGCTACCAGGCCCCTATTTGTGTCCACCGAATTTTTCCCGCAACGCAGTGTCGTTCAACATGCGTTATTTCATGAAGCGCATCATCGAGAGACGCTCTCATCGCCCGATACTTCGCGCACCGCCGCCGTGCGGCCGGTCGCCGCGTCACCGTTTCCTCCGCGTCCCGCCAGGTGGTGCAGGAGCAGTGGGACTCGGCGCGGCGGCTCAGCTGCGATTGGCCGGACCGGGTCGAGAAGCTGGTCACCTTCAGGCCGATCGCTGTCCAGATGCTGGATGCCACAGAGGCGCGCTTCGCTGGCGATGACGTCACCTGCTGGATGGACATCCAGCTGGGGCGCGGTCCGTTCGCAGAGTCGGTGGACGGGATCGTGCGCATCGGCGACGAGCTGACGGTGGTGCTGATGGCGCAGGCCGCCGCCGGACAGATGGACATGGCCGTCAAAAACTGCTACGCCTATGACGGCGAGAACATCAGTGACCCGCGCACCACCGTCCTGCAGCTGACCGACGACGACGGCTGCCTGCTCAAGCCCAAGCTGATGGGCTACTTCCGCAAGACGCGACAGACGGGCAGCACGGGCGCCGACATCCTCGCCTTCGCGCGCATGAACGCCTTCAAGTTCCCCGATCGCATGGACGTGTACCTGGCGTGTGAGGTCGAGTTCTGCAAGGGCCGCTGCGAGCAGGGCTGCGACAGCGACGACGCGCCGCGCGGCTTCCAGGAGGACGGCGACCGGGAGGAGGAGGACGAGGCCGAGGAGGAGCGCAGCCAGCCGCTCCGGCTGCCCGAGCCGCAGCCGGAGCCGCACAGCTTCGCGGCGCTCCGCATGAGCGGCCGCCGCCCGATGATGCCGACGCTGCCGACGCGGCGCCGCTCGACGACGACGACGCGCTCGTTGGAGCCGCCGCCGATGGGCGAGCGGCTGCCGACGCCGGCCGCGATGACGGCGCTCGACCCGCGTTAAGGAGATGATGGCGCGCGTGCGGGCCACGACCGGCGCGACCTCCTCCGATGCGACCACCGCCGGAGCCAGCAGCGGAATCCACCGCTGGGACCTCTGGAACCACCGGCGGGACTACCGGCGGAACCAACGGCCAGACCACCGGCGGAACCACTGCGGGGACCACCGCCGGGACCACCGGTGGAACCACCGGCGGGACTACCGGTGGGACCACCGGCGGGAGCAACGGCCAGACCACCGGCGGGACCACCGGCGGAACCACCGGTACCTCGGCGCCTGAGGACGTGCCGATGGACCGCACGACCGTGACGCCCGGCCACACGCTGCTGCGCCTCTCGTCCCTCCCGCCCGCTGCGTCCGCCGCGCCGGCGGCGCTGAACATGCCACCGGCCATGACGACCGCGATGCCGGCCGAGTCCGCGACTTCTCCGCGGTCCACCACGAGTCAGATGACGCTCATGTTTCCGGGCGTGACGGCGACGGCGGCGACGGTGGCGGCGGCGATGGCGGCGGCGACGATGACGCCGTCGGCGGACTCGCTGATGACGCTGATGCGCGATCCCAGCATCAAGGAGATCATGGCTGACAAGGAGTTTATGGCCGAGATGCGGCAGACCATGCGCGACCCGCAGGCGGTCGACGCGATGCTGCGGACGGGCGAGGTCACCCCCGACATGGTGGCCCTCTTCCAGATCCAGGAGGTGTGCCCCGAGGCCGGCGGTGACCCCATCTGCAGCATGATCGAAGCTATGACCGGCGCGCAGGCGTCGACGGCGTCGGCGGCCGAGACGACTACGGCGCGCGAGGCACCCGACACCCGCGGGATGACCTTCTTCGCGCCGGAGCCGCGCGCCGACGCCGGCCCGCCGCCGCCGATGGTCGGCCCCACCACGCTGCCGCAGCCGCGCTCCGTCCAGGACATCTTGGCACGGCTGCGTGAGCCGACCAGGGCGGCGCCGCGCGCCGGGCGGCCCTGCGCCATGGACGACTCCGCCTGCGCCATGGACGACATCCGAAACGAGTTCTCGACCATGCGCTCGGCGGGCAGCAGCCGCAGCCTGTTCAGCGTGTCGTACGCGCCCAGCGGCAAGTTCGGCGCGCGCCTCGGCCGACGCCAGCGCTCCAAGCGGCGCGTGACGGAGGCGCGCAGCCTGACGCTGAGTATGGCGCGTCGCTTCCGGGTCGTGTCGCCGGACGACCTGTCGTTCTCGGTGGGCGCGCAGGCGCGCCGGCAGCCGGAAGCAGCGTCCGGCACGGTCTGCTTGCCGCGGCTGGGCCTGGCGCTGGTCCTGCTGCTGCTGGTGCTTCTGCTGGTCAGCGCGCTGCTGGCCGCCGGCGGCCTGTACCTCCGCCTCAGCCGGTACCGCAACGGTGCGCGCGCCACCCGCAGCGCCGCAGAGAATATGTACTCGGAGTATGTGTATAAGTGAGGCGGGCGGGGTGAAGCCGGGGGACGGGTACGAGACGGGGACGGGTACATTCGGCACGAGACCCCGCCCGGATGTTCTCGCAGGGTCGCCTCGGTCAACACCACGGGATGGGAAGACGTCCAATGCATCTTAGAAATGCTGAGTTGGCGTGAGCTTGCTTTGTCATGTGTGTATGCTTCCGTGTAGTCGATGAGGGCAGTGCAATGATATACGCCAGTTGCGTCAACCATGCGAGGCCATCATTTATAATCAACGCGAATGCTCAGGACCACAATGTTCCAAGTACAACATCCCATCTCCCGCTCGGCGGGTAGGAGACATCGCTACGTAATGGGAGAGGTTTCTGTAGTTCAAGCCCTCCTGCCAAAACAGTGCTCTTTCATATATACAATCCGTATGACCCGTTTACGCTAGGGGAAAGCTGTTACGCTGTGTAGAGCTTCTGCGTTACGCAGAGTTTGTCGATACTCAACGAGTCACGTGCAATACATGGTGGCAATACTGTTTTGATTTTACTCCAGCATCGCATGGCAAAATCACAGTCACTTTACCACCTAGATCATTATATTTCAACCTGCCTTGCTAATGCTTGCAACTCAAGTGATAACGGGGATCACATTCTATAGAATACGTTTAAATGTGTTCCGAGTGTTTCATGGCTTAACCATCGTATATAAAGAACCGCACATCATACCTCACCCCATATATATTATTTCAAATCAGAAAAGAACGAACACCCAGCTCCTGCACGTCCCGTAGGCGCCTTCGAGGCCGCCCACGATCAGCATCCAGCAGGGGAGGAGCCGAGGACCACGCTCCGGAATGGTGTCCGGTCGGCCGGCGGGGCGGACGGCCCTCTACGCGCCGGCGGGCGGCGTGGCGCGCGCCTTCTTCTGTACCTGGCTGATCTTGTCGCCCAGGCTGAGCGCCATGCCCTGCCGCACGACACCCCACTGGTCAGCTGGGTGTGGGGGGGGGGACGCCAGCCGGCACCAGGTACAACCGCCTCATCAGATGAAGCAACGGCAAATGATTGTACGTGAAATACGAACACTATCAGTCATACACCAAAAACAATGACACCACATTGACAACCTGGCACCTGCGCCACAGTGACACCCACCACGTATCACCGTCCCACGCGCGGACAGCCGACAGCCCTACTGGCCCGCTCTGGCCGGGCCGGCCGCTCACCTGGCTCTTGGCTCGGATGCGGATGTGGCCGATGACGGGGGCGTCCGGCTTGTTGAACGGCTTCTCGACGCTGAGGTTGGCCAGCGCGTCCTCGCCGAAGATGGAGCGGGCGTACAGGTTGGCCGCCAGGAAGCCGCTGTCGCCCGACAGGCCCTGCGACGCGGACAGAGCGTGAGCCGCCGGGGGACGCGGCCCACCCACATTTGACGCTGCCCCGTCCAGGGCGCTGACAGGGAGGGCATACTGGCTAGCAGGAAGTTTTGCGTCAGGCTTCGAATAACACTACAAGCTGATCATGAGAAATCTGTTCGACTACCCCAATGAGATGTTATGAACCAATGTGAACCACTCGGCCGAAGTGTACATCAATCGAGGAGTACGCACGACCCCTAGGTGCGACGTTAGAACAAGGCGACGATCCGCTGACGTGAACCACGAGCCATCCATGAGTGGCGCCACACTTTGTCCTGTATCGCGAGCCGGCCGGCTTCAGCTCGATGGCTGGCGCCTGGCGACGCCGCACCTTCTCCGGCGTGAGGCAGCGCATGTTGGTGGAGGTCATCAGGTGGGTCAGGTAGTCGTTCAGGTCGGTCAGCGTCGTGTTCACGGACACCTGGCGGTCGCAGGTCGGTGTCAGACGTCCGGACACCGCATGACGCTCGGCTGTCACCGAACAAGCACACCACCAACTTCACTCAACACTCAACACGGGCAACGCGACGAACCTGGCATTAAGCAGCTCACTTAAAAGGCATTCTGAGTCCATTCTAACGATCAGCCTACAGATAGAGCTTTCAGGCGAATCATGTCTACTTCACCCGGCTCTCGACGGCAGCGCTACCACGCAGCAGCGTGTCCAGACGCGCCGACAGGCCCACCTTGTTCTCCCACTCGAACTCGGCCCACATCTGGCGGAACTCCTGGTCGTTGCAGGTGGCCGGCACGATGTAGTCCATAATGTCGATGTGGATGTCGTTCAGTACCACCACGTTGCGGTCGTTACCGGCGCCGGTCACGTCGTACACGATGTTGCCGAAGATGATGGCGTTCTCCGTGCTCGCCACCTGAGGCACACGGCCAGAACGTCCGACACACAGCCTCTATGGCGCTCCGCAGTGCACACTTTCACGACTTTGCTCCTGTACTAATCCATCCCCAGAAGACTTGATAAAAATAATTTGAATGGACAACATATGCACAACAATGGGAAACGCTACCCATGCTCCTGATGGAGGTGGGATGTAAGGACGTGTCAACTGAGCGAGGACATGCGGCACTGAATCTCTGTCGTAACGTGACGCACGGTGGTTAACTTACAGAGCCCTCGACGATGGTGGACACGCACCTTGACATTGGCCTTGATGTTGGCGAAGTCCTTGGGTCCGAGCACCAGCGGCGCCGGCTTCTCAACCAGCTTGAGGTCTCCCAGCGTGGCCAGCTCCAGACAGCAGTTCTGCAGCGTGTCTGACGTCTGGTTCACCACCAGCACGTCCAGCACGATGTCGTACTGGTTGACGTTTACGTACGCCTCGGCGTACACGGGGTCAGAGAAGCCGGTCAGCTGCGTCACCTGGCAGAGCGCGAGCACGCGTCAGGCGGCTGCAGAGGCCAGGCGGCGGTCGGCTCCGAGCAACACGCGCGGCCCCCGTCGGCAGCGACGTCACAGGCGCGACGGCCCATCGGCACCGGGCAACGGACGACGGACCAGGAGCGTGCGACGGTCGGCTGCGATGTTAGCGCGGGGCGAACAGCCAGCCAATGGGTTCACACACGCTCTTGGCGCAACTTAGACAATTACCACACGGGGCTAGCAACACTCAACCAAACACCACTGGTATCTGAAAGCAATGCAAATCCGATGCCACAGGACACACACGCACCACCAACACTGTCGCCGTCACACACAGTGCAGCCGGTTCGCTAGCGCACGGTGACGGGAGAGGAGCGCACCTTGCTGAGCTTGGACGAGCTGAAGTCGGCGGCCGACTTCTTGACGACGCCGACGGCCTGCGAGAGCGAGAGCTCGAACACGTTCTCGCTGCCGCCCAGCTCGCCGCGGCCGGACAGCTGCAGGAAGGCGATGGGCGCGTCCGGCTGCACGGTGAGCGCGGCGCGGTCCTTGGTCTGATGCGTTACCTCGGCGTCCGCCTTCACCTGGCGACGGTCCACGGCGTCAGGCCGGCCGCACACGGCGGGCGGGACGGCGACGGTGGCACAGAGCACACTCAGCGGCTTCGCAGGTCCGTCGGTAATGTCCCAGCCGAGGTCCGCGGAAGCGGATATCACACTGGCAGAGGTAGAGCAACGACAGCCTGCATCCACTGTATCGGCACCATTCAATGCCGTCATATAAGAACGCTGCCCATCTTAGAGCTACTTTCCATCACGGCGTGAAAAACAAACGCAACTCCGCCACGCCACCCGTGCCCCGCCCCTTTACCCTGTTAACATCCTCCTCGCGGCCCCACCGACCTTCAGCATGGAGTTAAGCGCGTCCTTGCAGGCGTGCAGGAAGATGTTCTCGAGCAGCGGGCTGGGCTCGGCCACCACGCGCAGGCAGAGCTGCAGCCGCTCCAGGTCGTCGTCGCTGATGGCCTTGTCGGGCAGGCCGGAGCGGCCCAGGTGCATGATGCTGGCCATGATGAGCATGACCTCGCCGCGTACCCGGTGCTGCTTGACGGGCGCCGACACCAGCCGGCAGTAGCGCAGCGCCAGCTTCGCCAGCGTGGCCGCCAGCACCGAGCCCACGAAGAAGTCGCCGGCCATCAGATACTTACGCAGCGGCGGCCGCTCCGCCTCCTTCTTCTTGGTCGACCTGAGGCAGAGCGCCGGTCAGGGCAGCTGGAGACGAGCCAGTCGGTTGGGGCACGAGCACGTGACGAAGCCGGTCCTCGGTGCCGGCCTGTCGCGCAGGTGATATCAACAACGCAGAAATACAACAGTCCCAGCCTCCGTTACACAAGTCCACCAGGCAGCACCAAGCAGGCACGTTGACCAAATGAGTCTCATCAGGGACCAAAGATTGACGCACGATGACCATCATCACCGCAGGGAAAGAGGATGTTCCGCCTGAAGGGCCGTCACGGCCGCTATCTGGGCGCTGCCGCGGCGTCCCGCCCCCGGCCCATCAGCTGCTCTTAGCGCCCCCGCGCCGTCCCGCCCTCCGGCCCAACAGCTGCTCTCAGTGCCGGCGTCCCGCGCCCCTGGCGTGCCACCCCACCCCCGGCCCATCAGCTGTTCAGTGCCGCCGCGGCGTCCCGCGCCCCTGGCGTGCCACCCCGCCTCCGGCCCATCAGCTGCACTCAGCGGCGCCGCGGCGTCCCGCGCCCCTGGCGTGCCACCCCGCCGCCGGCCCATCAGCTGCTCTCAGTGCCGTGCGGCGTCCCGCGCCCCTGGCGTGCCCCCCGCCGCCGGCCCATCAGCTGCTCTCAGTGCCGTCCGCGTCCGCGCCCCTGGCGTGCACCCCGCCCCCGGCCCACCAGCTGCTCTCACGGTGCTGTGCTGAAGGCCGACTGGGTGGCGTAGGTGCCGTCGGCCGTCACCAGCTTGTGCACGGTCTGCTGCTGCTGGGCGGGGTCGTCGTCGGTGAGCTCGCCGGCGGCGCGGCGCCGCTCGTCCTCCACCAGCGGCAGCTCGCCCAGCGCCTGGCGCACCTGCGTCAGCACCGCCTGCACGTCCTCGGCGCTGGCCGCGAACTCGCCCAGGATCCAGGTGGCAGCCCGGTGCACGCGCACAGACCTGCGCCGCGCGCCGACGCGCTCAGTCAGCGGCGTGGCCCGGATGTGGCCACCGATGATCATGCCGTCAATGGGGCGCGCCGAGGCGATGGCATGCAGAGCGAACCAGACGACCGAGCTGGTCTTCAGTGGCAACGGAAACTAGTGACCTCAAACGCACCCCTAACTTGGGCGGCAATAAGAGCCGACGACGACGATGCTGCTCTCCACATTCTTTCACACAAATCCCAAAGGAGTTCTGAAATCCAGAGGGGCTAAGCTCCCGATCAGTGGGACTTCGCAAGACGCAGCACCAGCCCGCCGCCCCAAACCGCTGACCCGATGAGGGGGTAGGCCTCCAGCAGCTGCTCCAGCACCAGCGGGCGCAGGTGCTCGAAGCGCTGCACGGCCTCGCGCAGGAAGACGAGCACGTCGGAGGCGGCCAGCTCATTGGTGTCCGAGAGGAACTCGGTCAGCAGCGGGATGACCGGTGGTCGAGACGTCAGAGAACTTGATCGAGCACGTGTGCAGCGTGCGCACCAGCAGCTGCCGGTACCTGCCGCGGCCGCATATGGTGAGTGTGTCAGCCAGTCGTGAACGACCGGCCGACGTCCCCAGGCCGGAACAGCGACCCGTGAGCCGGCAGAGCAGGCACGTCGTGACAGTGACGTCAGTGAGGTACCACTACAGGACGCAGCATAGGCACTATTAAACGCAGCTGGCCCATGTCAGCGAGCCCGGCGCAGATTAGCAGCACGCGTCGGCATCACAATGCGAGACGCCGGGATGGCGCAGACTTGACGCTCACCTCACGAGTACCTAGGTCAACCACGGGACTGAATGGTTACCTGCCATGATAACCAGTGCACAGGGCCCGCCAAAATAATGGGGCTAGGTCAACCACGAGACTGAATGGTTTCTTGCCATGATAATCAGTGCAGAGGGCCCACCAAAATAATGGGGGCTGCTCCTCGACGTTACAGAGGGTGACGCAAAACAATCAAAGTGATCAGTTTACACAGGACTCACTTTCCAATGTCCTCGTGCTCGACCGTGTTGTGCGTCTTGGTGACCTCCTTCTTCAGCACCAGGACCATCTCCTCGACAGTCCGCAGCGTCACCAGATCCATGGCCAAGTCCAGTGTCTTTTTGCGCACCTGAGCAAAGGGCAGGTTTGTGTGCTTAGTAACACCTGCCACCGGTCAGCGTACAACGTCAGCACAGTTCCGAGCGCAATAAGAGTAAGTGCCTCCGTGAGTGGATACACATATAAACTAAATAGCCAGTCACGCAGGTGATAGTCAAGACACCATCCCTAGCACATGGCTTACCATAGTTACCAATTAACAAAATCACTGATGGCAAATGAGTCTGCTTTAATACTCTGATAAGCCTCGAAGTGGGAAAGGAGAGGGGAAGTGTTACAGCCAAAGTAATCATCCACCCTGTATATCACCCGCAGCCGAAGCTTGCGACATCATCAAGATCAGCACTCTACTCGATCCTTGTCGCATTCCTCTGTCCCCACATAACCTCTGCCTGGCCGACCTCTCCGCCTATGGAGGCCCCTGGCCTGGCCAGCCGTTCGCCCGCCCACCTCCAGATCCGGCGTGGCCAGGATGCGCAAGATGTCCATCACCAGCTCCTGCAGCACGCGCTCATGACTGGGGTGCTCCTTGAGCGCCACCAGCCGGTCCAGCACGATCAGCTTGCACGTTGTTGTCCGACTCCTTCAGGATGATCTCGATGTACGTGGTGGCCGCGGCCTGACGGACAACCGAGAACGCGCGCCATCAGGACGGACAGCGGGACTGTTCACTCCAGAGCCCGCATTACTGCTTGGGTCTGAGAGTCTGCTGCCTATGACTCCTAGTCTAGTACGTCAGCCTGGTATGTTTGCTAGTCTGCGGTCGTAGCACAGTAGCTCCGGCTGGGAGGCTAGCGTGATCCAGCAGTACCCGTTTCAATATTTCCCAAACGCAAACCCTCACGGCCCTCGGCTTAAGACTGCCGCAAAGCTAAATACGAACAGACACTACGCTGCATGTCAGTGAGTGCGGACACGAGTTCGGGGCACAGATCGTGCGACGGGCGCGCTGGCACGTGAGGGTGACGGTACTGATCCGGACGGCGGCGACGGTACTGACCCGGACGGCGGCGGGAGGGTGACGGTACTGATCCGAACGGCGGCGGGAGGGTGACGGTACTGACCCGGACGGCGGTGGGAGGGTGACGGTACTGACCCGGACGACGGTGGGAGGGCGACAGTACTGACCCGGACGGCGGCAGGAGGGTGACGGTACTGACCCGGACGGCGGCGGGAGGGTGGCAGTACTGACCCGGACGGCGGCGGGAGGGTGACAGTGCTGACCCGGACGGTGGTGGGAGGGTGGCAGTACTGACCCGGACGGCGGCGGGAGGGTGGCAGTACTGACCCGGACGGCGGCGGGAGGGTGGCAGTACTGACCCGGACGGCGGCGGGAGGGTGACGGTACTGACCCGGACGGCGGCGGGAGGGTGACGGTACTGACCCGGACGGCGGCGGGAGGGTGACGGTACTGACCCGGACGGTGGTGGGAGGGTGGCAGTACTGACCCGGACGGCGGCGGGAGGGTGACAGTGCTGACCCGGACGGTGGTGGGAGGGCACCGGTACTGACCCGGACGGTGGTGGGAGGGCACCGGCACTGACCCGGACGGTGGTGGGGGTGGGGTGGGGGGAGGGGGGGGGGCGACGGTACTGACCCGGACGGCGGCGGGAGGGTGGCAGTACTGACCCGGACGGCGGTGGGGGCCGAGCTGAGCGTCACCAGCGTGCCGGCCGCCTCGTACCGGACGGCGGCGCTGCTCGAGTTCAGCAGGTTGTAGATGCAGCGGATGAACCGGGAGCGCTCCGACGGGTTGGCGTGGCACACCTGTCCGCCGGCACACCACTGTCAGCGGTGTCGTGCGCCACAGCCACCACAATACAACCCGAGCTATCACAATACAGCCTACGCAGCAACAGTCACCACCGCTTCTCCGCGATACCGGGCACAGAAAGCTAAGCGAACTCAGAGCATGGAGTTTCAGACTGGCCTTGGCCAGTGCAATACAAACCTATCACCATGTCATTCGAGAGCCACACGCCAGACTGCGTATGGGCCCAGCAGCGCAGCAGTGGCGGCGCACCTTATAGATGAGCTCGACGATCACCAGCTGCAGGATGTCGCCGAACGTGTTGACCTGCTCGATGCAGGAGGAGAGGTAGGCGAGCGCGCGGTCCTGGTCGGCGTGGATCAGCATCATGAAGGCGTTCCGCCGGCACGACATGTCCTGCTCGCCCTCCAGGAAGCTGGCGATCAGCTCCGGCGCGTCCGGGATCAGGAAGTCGAAGTTCCTGCCGGCAGAGGCGGCACAGGCGGTCAGACGGAGCAGCGGTAGAACGGGACGGAGGTGAGACGGAGCATGTGGTCAGACAGAGCAGCGGTGAGATGGGGCAGCAGTGAGGCTGAGCAGCAGTGAAGTGGAGCAGTGGTGAGACAGAACAGAGGTGAGATGAGGCAGAAATGAGATGGAGCAGTGGTGAGATGGGACCAAGGTGAGATGGAGCAGCGGTGAGATTGAGCAGTGGTGAGACAGGGCAGCAGTGAGATGGGGAAGCAGTGAGACTGAGCAGCAATGAGATAGGGCAGCAGTGAGATGGGGCAGTGGTGAGACAGGGCAGCAGTGAGACGGGGCAGCAGTGAGACGGAGCAGATGTCAGATGGAGCAGTTGGTCAGACGGAGCAGCGTTCAGACGGCGGCCGGAATAACAACCGAAGCTGGTTAAGGATTGTAAGGCTGCAGCAGTGCGAATATATTACCATGTGACAGACTCCAAACAATTATTCTGCACTTGGGCTCTGCAACTATTGACAACGAATGCAGTGCCCCCTCCTCCATGTCCATAAGGCAACAGGTACAGTGCATAACACCAGCAAAGCATAACATTCGGAGCACACAGGCAGCATTTGTACCGGCAAAGTCCACACCCGGACAGCCGCTCCCCCTCCCGGAGTAGCTCCCGGACAGCAGCTGCCTCCACATTAGACCGGAGCGACGCCCACCTGTAGATGGTGAAGATGGCCATGACGGCGTTGCGGCGCACGTAAGAGTGTCGGTGCTCCAGGCAGGCCTGGATGGCCGGCATCAGCGGCTCCAGCAACTCGGGCTCCTTCAGCTTGCACAGGAAGCGCAGCGTCGAGCCACGGATGTACTCGTTCGGATGTTGTAGGTCCTGACGGGTCAAGCAACGTCCGTCGGCGCGGGATACAAGGCAATGGGCGTCCGCAGCGGGGGACACCTGCCAATTGGCGTCCGCAGTGGGGGACACCAGCCAATCGGCGTCCGCCCGCGTGGGACACCAGCCAATCGGCGACCGTCACCGCCGGGAACCAGCCAATCGGAGTCCGTCAGCGCAGGACACCAGCATAGTAGCAGGCCACTCACAACCGGGAATAGCCCTGGCTTTCAAAATTGGAGGCGGACATTTGGCAGGCCATGACACTTCATATGTCCAGGGCAGACGCTGCTGCTGCTTAATACCTTGCATCAAGTGATTGCCGTCCGCCGAGACTTTCCTGTACCCACCTTACGGTACGCGTCGCACACCAGGATCATCTCCTGCATCAGTTTGCCATCTGGCAGGGTTTTGGGCACGATCTCCCAGAAAATCAGCAGCAGCTTCTTGATGGTGTGGTCTTGCAGTGGCAGCACAAAGCGGATCACCGTCATGAGGATCCCAGGTATCTTCTCGCCCGAGAGGATGGCGTGAATGCATTTCTTCAGTGCATCCGTCTTGGTTCGAATGTCACCCTTTTCTGAAATGAGAAAGAAAGCCTTCACTTTTCCACACACAAGCATCAGTACGAATGTCACAAAGAACTTTGCTGCTATGTCAAGCAGTTTTAAATGCCCCACATTGCAAGTGTTTTAAAAACAGGACAAGTGTTGATGTCAAACATTTTCCACACAAAATTACAGGGCACTCACCTAGGTCAGCCTTCAACTGCTGTTCACTGGGCTGTTCAACATCAGATGGTGAGGCAATCAGCGTGTAGCAGGGCTGCTCTGTCGCCATGACTCCTGCTGCAAACGGTGCACAGTTGTGATGATATATCTGCTGCAAAACCAAATCCATTGCTTTGCTAGCATTGTGCAGTGTTTCAACATTTGACCACTTGGGTAGAAGATGTCAATATTTTGCATGCTGTTACATCCCTGGTTTTGGGATTTATTACCTGTTGCTCATCCCCTTACTCAAAATCTGCAATCAACATCAAACCAGGCAGCAGTCAACCCAGCATTGAATAATTAAGTGCCCCAGGCTTGACAAATAAGCTGGACTAGTCAGATGGCTGGGTTCAGAGTCAAAGGGCAACCAATTAGCACCAATGGATCATGTACACGCAGGCTGTGGAGACTGCCGGAGAACCATGATTGTGGTGGCATGAATCTACATTTACATCCTGGACATTTTACCTGATGAATTTTTGACTGATGAAACTGCGCTCTGGGTCATTTGAGGGTGTCCAACAATTATGAAAGAAAAGCAATCCCATATGAAAGATACAACCATAAGATGCCATGAAAAATAGCGATGATGCTTTCATTGTGAAACTGATGCACGTCAAAAGGAAAATGCTGGAACACATTGTTGGCTCTGCAGCCTTCACTGTCTCAGATGCTGCTGATACAAATCAACATGAAATTATGAGTAAACTACGTAGCTATCCAAATTTTTACAACCTTTTTGTAATATTTTAGCTGGGCAGGTAGCCATCACCTTCAGATGAATGTGCATAATACAGGATAGGTATTAAGGTGAATTTTTTGTCATATTCACCAATTCATTTATGCAAGCAAATTTTTGGTGCAAATAACCTAGCCTACACCTCTAGTTCTCAGATAGTATTTAGCATTGGACAGAAGACACATTTTCCCACCTACAAATATTGCCCAAATATAAAGCAGAGACACACAAAAACTACATAGAATAAAAGCTTAATTTTAGATGAAGACATAAAGCTTAACAGCTAAAAGCTTATCTTCCCATCTATCTACAGTGGTGCTACTCAATGACCCTGTGAGCACAGTTTCAAAGATGCTTCTTGTTCTCAGGTGGGTAGGTCTATTGAGTGCTAATTGAAATAACAAGGTGTGCTTTCAAAATACATTTTATATTTGAGCCAAAGCTTGGTCAATGGACATTTTCTGAAAAAATCATTAGGAGCCTAGGAAAGCAATCTAAAAGCTGATGAAACTGCTATAGAAAATGACTACCATTGACAACTGCTCCACTGTGCCCTACTTCTACATCATTTAACATGCTGAATCTTTGACATTTATCTAAAAACCATGGGGACAACAGCGTCTTTCAATCACATTCAGCTGGTGGCAGTGGGATGTGTAGGAGCTATAGATAAAGACCATAAACAAACCCAGATCAGTGCCATACACTGAGGAAAGCATAATCAAACTCACTGTCTATGAGTAGATGCAGTAGCTGCTAATTTTCCTGGGTACTGAATGCATTGCAAGGAAAAGTTCTTAATGACATGGTCGAGAGATTCGGCCGTAACCCGCAAGCAGTGTCCCTCGTTCAATCGTGAATGTGGCGTGCGATGCTGTCGAAGTTGCACGAGCAGCTTGCCTCCATCTGACATCGGTCACAGAGAACAATTTTTTGACATTCTTTCCAGTGTATATTTGTGGAGAACAAAATGTCTAGGGGCTAAAAACACCAAGAAACATCCAAGTTTCAGACAATGAGTCCTCACGGCCTACAGCTGTTTGCTTAGGCACCGCTCACTTATTGTTGTTCTATATCATCCCAACACGAAACCTCCTATCACCCCAAATAAAAATTACACAATGCACACTTACCGGCTGTTTTTGCTCCTCGTCAATAAAATTATGAAATCACTAACACAGGACACTTACCTTACCGGCAACCGCTTCACAACACGCCCAACAACACCCAATCCAAATAATGCCGTACAAATCTTAATCCACCAAGACAATAGTGACGCATCACTGCCATCCACGTAGCAATATTAGTAATGTCACTTCAGTGCAATCTAAAGTAGAACCGGCTATATTCCCTTTATAACAAGTTAGGGGAAGATTCAATACACTATTTTACCTTGAATAATTCAAATAATACTAGGTACTGAAAATTTTTGACACTTCTGTTATTTTGTTGAATATTTTGTTCTGATATAATAAGCTCCAAAAAACGACCAGTATGAATCGGTACTAATAACTGGAAAGGAAACATGCCACTAATTTGTGCAAGTTTGTTGTAGCTGTGGAGCTTTTGGTCTAGGCATTTGGGGCGTGCTCTTATTGTGCTTATCCGGCTCGTGCGCTTTCGCCGTCGAGATGTAAAAATATGCTGTGAAGAGGGTCCTAAGCTGGTGAATATTCTTGGTATGTAATATATTCGCAAATACCGCGTTTTAACCGATGGGTTCAATGCTGAAATCGGCGTAACGCACACGGCAGATATGCAGGGATTGATCCAGATGGGCTAATAGAGGTATTATGGGGGTAGGCAGGGCTGCCTTTTCCAATACTGGGTTTTCCAGGCTGCAATTTGTCCAGTATGCTTATTATGTTCTGTTCACACTGCCGAATTACATTCCATGAGACAAGACATGGATATTTGCATGGATTCATGGGGATGTGTGTATGGGGATGTATGTAATATAAATGATTTTCTCAGTGGTTTGGTGGTAGATCTGGCTTTACCTTTGTATGAAGATTGATAAGAATGTTTTCTTTCATTCGACAACTGGATGGCATTGAAGTTCAATACTAGCCAACTGTTGAAAATAGAGACCCACTTCACATTATTGCTGAGCTATTTCTTACTGATTATCTTCTGGTACAACCTGCATGGAAAGTGATAGCTGATGGTTGTTCAGCTGGGTCTGGTCATGTATGTACCTACCTACATGTGAATCACTTGTTGACCTACATGTTTTGCATTTTAGAAAAGCAGGTATTTCCAGCAATTGCAGGGATAGATACAAAAATTACTGTTTACTGATACTAAAACCCATAGAGGTAGAGTTCACACAAACTCATGAAGAATGCAGATTGATTATTATGAATTTAAACTATATTTTGTAACATGCTGTGCCATATGGGTGCATCTTCGTCTTCCCCAGAGTTGAAAGGAAAAATATATTGTTCAGCAAAGTGGGGGACTGCCGTCTCTGGCATCACTTCTATACAGCTGTGTGGTCACTGAGCCTTGACTGTCACTCTTTGAATAGTCAATTAGAAGATATATTTTCACTTTCATGCCTGCTTGGCCAGATGGAAAACCAGTACCTTGGTACCATAGTTGGCTCAGCTTAGTGATTATTGGTAGATGACTTTTATATTCCATGGACAAAAGAGTGCTGATACCTATTCCAGCTGCCATTTCAGATTAATCAATTTAAAACTTGATATTTGTGTCCAGTTTCCTTAAAGCATAACTGGTGTCTAACTCCTTAATTGACTTATTTTCCAACCCACACATTTTACCTGCTAAAATACATTATCACTATGACCATACAGTGACTCGTGAACTGGACATGGGCCTGTCATTAAGTATTTTGGAATTAGAAGCTTGTGATGGCATTACCACAGCACTAATACAAAACAGATCTATATTTTTAATGTTCCCTTATTTATCCATCTGACAGTTTTATGTATTTTGCCCTATTTTGGTCAGAGTTCCTGGGTCATTATTGTAACACAGCTTTTATGTAGTGAACTCAGTTTTATTGTGCATATGCATAATTTTTGGAAACTTGTTTTAGCTATCATGGAGAAAAAGATGCCAATGGTTTTCAGTTTCAAATATGCACCATTTCAGCTTCCTTACTAGTTCAAGATCACCATATCAGGGATGGTGAAATGAGCTGCTCTTGGCATCACTTAAGTACCTTCATGTGTGCCTAATCTTAACATTGTCTTATACTCCTAATCACCTTTCCAGTAAAGATCATTGGTGTATTGATTGGCCATCTTTGCCTACCCTGTTATGACCAGCTACATGCATTGGCCACCCACAGATAATGCCGGGACGAGGTGCTGGTCGCGCCCGCGCTGCTCCAGCCTGGGGCGGCGCTGGCCAGCCAGCAGTGGGGCGGGGCAAGCCAGCAGCTGGGCGGGGCAAGCTGTCGGTGGGTCGGGGCAAGCCTGGCGCCGCGGCGCCGGAGGTCAGTCAGGCGCAGACGGAGCGGCGGTTCGCCGAGGCGTGCGCCGAGATCCGGGCCGCCTCCGAGAAGCACGTGGCGCAGTACGAGCTCTCCGACTCGGAGGAGGAGTGGGACGACGTGGACGATGACACCCGGGACCGCATTCTCGGTGAGCGAACGCCGCGTTTTGAATGTTGCATTTAGAGCGCCGCTATGCACTATTTTGCGTTGGTCGTGGACTTCGAATATCACCGACGAGAAATTTGTTAAAAGACTGGTGGTGATCATGCACATATGTTTTCGGAAATGGACCCATAGCATGTCAAGATTGTTGTATTTTCAGGCAAAGTCTGCAATCAGTTTACTGGGAAAGACGCGCTGGGAAACACGTCCGAGTATCTGCAGCGGGCCCTGAACGCTGACGCCAGCACGTGCCTCATCTGTATCGGCACTGTCAAGCGCGCAGACGCGGTGAGAAGAGCACGCCTACAATGGAGCAACGCGTGGAGTGAGCGTGACAGCGGCTCACGTGTCCGAAGGCAACAAGTGTAGAGCATTTATTGATATCACGTGCGCCGTGCGTGCTGTGTGTACACGCTGTATACGATTGAACTTTATTTAAAACTTATCCTCAACCTCCTGGAGAATGAGCTGTGTTTATTCAGGACATGAATGGTCAGTGATCACAAAACCCGTCAACTTCCGAAAATTGTCGCTTTCTGTGTAGTCCCTGGGATGGGTCTTGACAAGAGCATGCTGGCTGGCCTGGTCATGTGAGCATACCTTACCGTGCATGCCTCTTACCATGCATACCCCGCCGATGCGCTGACCGGAGGATGCGTACTGGCCACGGCTGAGCGCGCGCCCCGAAGCTCCCGCTGACGTCCCCACCATGTCCCGACGTAGCGCGGTCGTGCCGGTAGGTGTGGTGCTGCTCCGGGTGCTACGTGGGCTTTCACCTGGCGTGCGTGCAGACGTGGGCCCGGGACAGCCTCAGTCAGCAGGAGCTCCGCCTGGAGGACGGCGACGCCAAGGCCGCCCAGCTAGATTGGAAATGGTACGGCTTCCTGAGAGCCGGCGCTGAGTCGACGGCACCGTGGCATGCGCATTCTCTCTGTTACTGTGCCGCACCAAAGGATCAGGCATGGGGTCATATTGTATTGCCCAGCGTGGATGTGCATTGTGTCTGGCATCATGTACATCGGTGTACATCCATCCGTTGTACATCCGTTCATGTGCGTCATTTTGTCCTACGTATATCAGCTTCGGCTAATGCTGCAGTAGGCTGATGCAGGCAAATTTACCTCATTTGCATCGCCGATTTCGAAGACCTGAGTAAGGCTGGTGCGTTCCGTGGTGGCGCCGCTATTGCACCGTGACCTGGTGTGCGCCCGCCGCGCGCAGCCCCAACTGCCGGTGCTCGTACGGCCGCGCGGAGATCCCGAGCCGCTACCTCTGCTACTGCGGCAAGCAGGTCAACCCTCCGCTGGACCCGTGGCTGCTGCCGCACGCCTGCGAACAGCGCTGCGAGCGGCCGCTGCGGCCCGACTGCGGCCACACCTGCCTGCTCCATTGCCACCCGGGTACGCGGCGTCCGCGGGCGGGCTGGGCGCCGCGCCGCCACGCAGCCTCCGGGCGAGTGGCGCCCGAGCGGCGCGCGACGCTCTGGGATGAGTCATGAACTGGTGAGGCGCGGTACTGCCCAGTACTGATCGGCGTGCGCGTTGATCCGCGGTAGTGGCGTGTGGCTCGGTGATGTATTACCTACGAGATCGTTTGCGGCAGCTGGATCCTGGTCCGTGCACCATGGGCACTAGGTGCGTGGTTCCATATAACCTGGAGCTGTTCGCGCTGCGGCCTGCTACGCTCTGCCAGTGACGGGCCGTCCACCCTAACCAGTCACGTCCTTGCCGTCTTTCCTTTGCCCTGCCGTCTTTCAGTGCCGTGCCCGGCCATGCCTCGGCTCGGCTCGTGTTTCCGTCCCGTTTTCGTCCCTGTCTTAACTCGTGCTGTGCTTCAGGTCCATGTCCACCGTGCCCGGTGACCGTGAAGACGCGCTGCTACTGCGGCGCGTCCGGCCCCGACACGCGACGGTGCGGCAGCAAGGCCTGGTCCTGCCGCAAGCCCTGTAACAAGACGCTCGACTGCAACACGCATCGGTATGCCGCGCAAAGCACGACGACTTGTCACGCCTTGAAAGTGTCATGGCAACTGCCTTGAATCAGTTGTCAGAACGATTCCAGGGGATTTTGTGTACGGTTTGGGATACACCTCGCCAGGTGTTCGTGACCGTCGTGCGTCGTGCCACAGGAGACGGGGGCTGCTCCGCCCATGAGCAGTCGAGTGTAGGCGGCGGCTCCTGACGCGGTGCCCATGCCGTGGGTGTCGCCGGCGCTCGCCGTTGACCGGCTGTGATGTCGGCAGCTGTCCGGAGCCCTGCCACCCGGGCGCCTGTCCAGCCTGTCCGCAGACCAGCCGCCGAGTGTAGGCGGCGGCTCCTGACGCAGTGCCCGTGCCGTGGGTGTCGCCGGCGCCCACCGCTGACCGGCTGTGATGTCGGCAGCTGTCCGGAGCCCTGCCACCCTGGTACCTGTCCAGCCTGTCCGCAGACCAGCCGTCGAGTGTAGGCGGCGGCTCCTGACGCGGCGTCCGCGCCGTGGGTGTCGCCGGCGCTCGCCGCTGACCGGTTGCGATGTCGGCAGCTGTCCGGAGCCCTGCCACCCGGGCGCCTGTCCAGCCTGTCCGCAGACCAGCCGGCAGCCCTGCAACTGCGGCAGTCAGGCCCAGCTGCGGCCCTGCGCCAGCCCCCGCTGGCAGTGCGATAAGGTAACCGACGGGCGAGCAGTCAGCACGACAGGCTCCGTCAATATCGCGGCGGCGCCATTTCCTCGTTACGCCCGGCCTGGCAGGTCTGCGGTTCAAGATAACTACCGCCGGTTTTGATGCGCCTGGCTTGTACTGATGCAGCGTAGTTCTGACTTTGTTGTGTGTATGTGGGTGGGGGGAGGGGAAATGTGCACTCCCATGTAATCGCACCTCACTAGCCTTGCAATGGGGACATTGCCACCGTTTGTATTGCCGCCGCAGCTGGCGGCTGTGTTGACGATGACGGAGCCCCGGTCAGCCAGCCGACCGGCCCGCTCGCTCACTCCTCTGACCCTGCCGTGACCCGCTGTGCGGCAGGTGTGCGGTCGGCCGCTCTCCTGCGGTCACCACCAGTGCGACGCCGTCTGCCACGCCGGCGCCTGCGGGCCGTGTCCGCGCGCCGACCGCCGTCGCTGCCCGTGCGGCCGCACGGAGGTGCAGCAGCCCTGCCACGAGGAGGTGGCCACGTGCGGCGACACATGCGACAAGTGGCTGGCGTGCGGCGTGCACCGGTGTGCCGACCGCTGTCATGCCGGCGCCTGCCGACGGGTGAGCCGGCCGCCGGAGGCTGCAGGGCCGGCCGCTGCGTTGGGTCGCGCTCGTGGACGGGTCGAGATCGTGATGGGTTGCGTCCCGCTCCGCTCCATTGCAGTTATACTCTCGCTGGTTTCAGCTGCGTTGGTGGGCCGTTTGGCCTCAGTGGTCAGGTTTCTGGAAAGCCTCTTCGCGTTGACGTGGGTTTAGGAGGAACGTATTGATATTATTGAAGAATCGCTTGGAGCTTGTAGGAGGTAGGAGAAAGTGCTTATGTGCTGTATCCGGTTGGTCACTGCCGGTCGATATTGTTTGGCGGTGTCGTGTGGCTAGTGATTACGACATCCCCCTGGCTGATGTCTGGGTGCCCACCTCCGGCCAGGCGCGCGTGTCGGCTGTGACATCAGTGCCCCGACGGGGGGAAGGGGAGGGGGCTGTTTCGTTTGTGGCGTCCGTCCCTGGCTGAGGGCCTCTATGTCGGTTGTGGCATCAGTGCCCTGACCGCGGGCCTCTGTGCCGGCTGTGACGACAGTGCACTGACTGGGGGCCTCTGTGCCTGCTATAGCGACAATGCCCTGCCCGGGGCCTCTGTGCCGGCTGTAGCGACAGTGCCCTGACCGGTGTTCTCTGTGCCGGCTATAGCGACATTGCCCTGACTGGGGACCTCTTTGCCGGCTGTGGCGACAGTGCCCTGACCGCGGGCCTCTGTGGCCGCTGTGGCGACAGTGCCCTGACCGGGGGCCTCTGTGCCGGCAGTGTCTGCAACTGCGCGTAAACGTTGCCGCTGCGGCAGGAAGGAGAAAGAGATGGTGTGCGACAAGGAGTTCACCTGCGAGAACAAGTGCAAGCGACTTAAGGATTGCGGCAAGCACACCTGCAACAGGAAGGTGGGCACGCACGCAGCACGAGCCTCGGGAGTAGAAGCTGGTGAAACGGCTTATGTGTGTCGGCCGCTGAAAAGCTGGTCTGTCAAAATAAAACGATATATGATGCAAAATAGCTATTATTATTTAGCAAAGGAACAGCACACCCTCCACGTAAGAGTTTTGTGTGCACCGTTCTTGTGAGATGTACTGTGCAGCTCTTGATCCTTGCTTAGTTATACACCAAGTAGGATGGATGACCTTTGGAGGTCATATTTTCTCTTGGTGTGCTGTTTGTCCAGGGCCTGGCTGCGTCGGTGACTGACTGGGTGACTGTGACTATGACAACGTGACATGTGCCTAAGTCGAAGCACTCGCGGACAAACGAGTGGCACAGTGGGGGATGTCATCGTGTCTAACCAAAATAACGAGCTCTGTGCTGGCGCGGCGTCGGCAGTGCTGCACGGGCGACTGCCCGGCGTGCGAGCTCACCTGCGGCAAGACGCTGCCGTGCCGCCAGCACAAGTGCTCGTCGCCATGCCACACGGGGCCGTGCTACCCGTGCCCGCTGACGGCCGAGCTGCGCTGCCCGTGCGGCGGCGCGCGCCTGACGGTGCCCTGCGGCCGGGAGCGGGGCGCGCGGCCGCCGCGCTGCCGGCGGCCCTGCCGCGCGCCGCCCGACTGCCACCACCCGGCCCGGCAGCCGCACGCCTGCACGAGGGCGCCTGTCCGCCGTGCACGCTCGAGTGCGGCCGCGAGCTGGGCTGCGGCCGCGGCCACCGCTGCCCGCGGCCCTGCCACGCCCAGGTGACGCGACGCTTCGTCAGCGCCAAGAAGGCGGCCACGCCCTGGGAGAAGCCGCAGGAGCAGCTGGTCACCGTCAGCCTGCCGTGTCCAGCCTGCCAGGTCAGCTGCCGCCGGCAGGTCGCCCTCTGATGGGTCAGGTCACGGCAGGTCGCCCGCCGGCTCGGTCAGGTCAGGTGTGGCAGGCCGCCCTCTGATTGGTCAGATCGGGCGCGGTAGTCCTCCCACCGGCCCACAGTGCTGTGTACTCTGTTTAGGTGCGCTGTTGGGTTAGGCGCTGTGCTGTTCGGTGCGCCGCGGTTGCGTGAGTCCGCTCCATATTGTTACTTCTATGTTCTCACAGCCTGAGTGACCGCTTTCGCGGATTGCGTGTCACCGTTGGCCCGCTGCGGGGAGGACTGGTCGCACAGTGACGGCTGTCGGTGCCGGGAGGGGTGGGGCCGCACAGTGACGGGTGTCGGTGACGGGAGGGGTGGGGCCGCACAGTGACGGGTGTCGGTGCCGGGAGGGGTGGGGCCGCACAGTGACGGGTGTCGGTGCCGGGAGGGGTGGGCCCGCACAGTGACGGGTGACGGGGGAGGGGTGGGGCCGCACAGTGACGGGTGACGGGGAGGGGTGGGGCCGCACAGTGACGGGTGACGGGGAGGGGTGGGGCCGCACAGTGACGGGTGACGGGGGAGGGGTGGGGCCGCACAGTGACGGGTGTCGGTGACGGGGGAGGAGTGGGGCCACACAGTGACGGCGTCGGTGATGGGGAGGGTTGAGGCCGCACAGTGACTGATGACGGGGGAGAGGTGGGACGTACAAGAAGCGGTGTCAGTGACATGCCCCCGCCGCGCAGGCGCCGGTGCTGGTGCCCTGTCTGGGCGAGCACGCCCAGTACCCGATGCCGTGCGATGTGGCGCGGCCGGCGCCGTGCGGCAGGCCCTGCGGCCGCCGCCTGGCCTGCGGCAACCACAGCTGCCAGCAGCCCTGTCACCTGGTGCAGCAGCCGCCCGACGACCAGCAGGTCAGGCTCAGCGCTGGTCACCGGGGATGCGTCTTGGAGTCTATGTCAGGCGCCGGATACCACGGGCGCTTGGTGACCGGTCGTGAGGATGGCCGTGGCGAGCGATGGGGCAGTGGCTGTCGGCTGTTTTGAACAGTCCAGTTTTCTCAATTATAGTTAGATGGATTGGACCTACTTATGATCTCATCTTGGTGCCTTGGTTTGTGGTTTTTTATTAAAACTATATGGTAGTTTGCCTGGTTTAAAAACCTACCAAGTGCCACGAAACCGTGTAGGACGTATTTTCTGTTATCAATTGCGATGGTTTGGCGTGGACTTAGCACTGTCAGTGACGACGCTGCTTTTGTATGGTAAGATTCACTTTCAACATCTGGTAGTCCAAAGGATATGCATATATATATATATATATATATATATATATATAATATTGCCAGTAAATCTGACGTGTGCCTCTTGTGTCATGTCGACGGTCATGTCGTGCACCGTCCTTTGTCATTAACATTATAGCAGCTTTTCAATGACATGTTCACTGCCTGGTCGTGGATTCGATGACGCTCCGTGCCGGCCGTCTGCCTTCTCTGACGCCCGGTGCGCCGCCTGCCGCAGGCGGGCGACACGTGCGACACGTGTCAGCTGGCGTGCACGCGGCCGCGGCCGGCCGGCTGTCAGCACGCGTGCCCGCGCGGCTGCCATGTGGAGCCGTGCCCGCCGTGCCGCGAGCACCGCCGGCTGCGCTGCCACTGCCAGGTGGGCCTGCTGCACGTGCGCTGCCACGAGCTGACCGAGGCGACGGCCGAACGGACGGAGCGCCTGCTCTCCTGCGGCAATACCTGCCCCAAACTGGTGAGACGTGGCCCGAGCTAGCCGCACCGTACCGGAGCAGGCGGTGGAGGGGAGGCTCAGTCTGTGGCCCTGGCACTGTGTCTCAAGATGAGGGACTATTTGGATTAGGTTCGCTGATACTCTGAGGGTTCTCTAGTGCATACGCATATTGAACGGCCTTGGAAAGTTGATTTCAGTTGGCTTTTAACCCTCGGACTTTTTACTTAATTTGATATGTTAAGCGTCTGGCAGATATTTCCGCCATTGCACGTAACCTTATCCGTCGATTTCTTGAACAAAGCATTTCCATATTCTGGAGAACATTGGTCCTGGTCATTTCCTAAAGTGTGCAAGTAACTTCGCAAGTAATTCTTGATCCGCGCACGTGCTTCCGTGATTCTTCCACTGCGCCAGCCTCCCCGTACGTTAGCAGCCGTCCTGCTCGTCCTTCCGCACTGTGCTGACTCCCGGCCATCCTTCAGTCCGTCTCCTTCAACCCCCCCCCCCCCCCCAAGCCCAGCCGGCGGCGGCCACCGTGCCCCGAGGCGACTCGGCTGACCGGCTGCAATCGCTCCGGCAGCTGCCGTGCGGCCACCGGTGCGTCTCGGACTGCCACGCCGGCCCGTGTCCGCCGCCGGCCGACGGGTGCCCGGCGCGCGTGCGGCTGCGGTGTGCCTGCGGCCGTCGGAGCCGCGCCGTCGCCTGCCGCGACCTCGGCGCTCAGACCGGGCTCGACTGCGACCAGGAGTGCGCCGACAGACTGGAGGCGCAGCGCCGGGTCAGTACGGCGAGCGGGACCCGGCGGTCGCCCCGGCGTCGCTCCTCGCCAGTGTGCGTGTGGGAGACGGGATGTGGCAGAGCCGGCCGAGATTGTATGCAGATATGTATATATATATATATATATATATATATATATATGTATGTATATATATATATATATATATATATATATATATATATATATATATATATATATGAATTCTATGAGCTTGGTTTTCTGACTTGCATTCTCTCAAACTGGTGCGACATGCATTGCATTAGCTTTAAAGCTGTTCATTCTTGAAGTCAAAGCATTCAGAAGTACGCTGATGGTGTCCCAGGTACAAACATGGTGTGATGCAGGGGTAGGGCATGTAACCCAAAACGACTGGAGACAACCTTTAGTCGTCACGGGGGTTAACATACTTCACTGCTGTATGTCATCGCTGGTACTGACGATCGTGAATGCTGTTTCTACCCTACGCTGGGTCGCCATGCGAGTGGTAAACACCAGTGCAGCCCGTCGACGCCAATCAGAAGGTCCTGCGGCCGCGTGACCTCCCCTCTCCTGGTACGTCCTCTGTTCTCGTTTGCCGGCCGTGCCGTGACCGCGCCCGCCCGGCAGGAGCGGGAGGAGCGCGAGCAGGCCGCCGCCGCCGAGCAGGCAGCCCGCCAGCAGCGCGAGGTCGAGCTACTCGAACGGAAGTTGGGCGGCGGGCGGCGCCGCGAGCGCCGCCGACGCGAGACGGCCGCCGAGCCGACTAGCGCCGGCGCCGGACGGTGGGCAGCCGCCGCCGCCGGCCTGGTGGCCCTCCTGGCCGCCGCCGTCTATCTGCTCTACCAGTGAGCGAGCGCAGCTGCTGCACCGGCGAGGATGGAGGGCATGGGGACAACTGCCGCGCAGGGGACCGTGTCGCGGCGCGTCTTCGCCGCCGGCGTGCGGTCTAGGAGTGATTAGTTGTGAGTCTGCTGTACCAGCAGGCCGTGCTGAATCTGCTGCACCAACAGGGAAGCCCCTGGACCTCTGGATGTGGATGACCAGCGTGCGGGGCTGGGAGAGGGAGGGGAGGGGACGATGTTGGACCTCTTATGTTGGTAAGAGGGCGTTCGAAGCCTGCCGCGCCAGTGAGACGTGTTCACTCGGAGCGCCGAGAGCCGGGCTGGCTGCAGCTGGCGCGCCTCGGCGTGTCGCGCCAGCGGCTCAGGTGAGCGGCGGTCACTGGGCCCCGTGTCACGGACCGGCGGCCGTACTCCGCCGGCGGCACCGGCGCCGGTTGGCTTCCGTTGGCTTGGTTGGATTGCCCTGCCGCGGAGTAGCAGAAGCTGCTATTCCAGCACCGCTGCATAGACTGCACTTGAGTGGGGGCGGGGCACATCTCTCTGTTGAACGAGTTTCTGCACGCGCGGGGGGCACGGGTCACGCTGCAGGATCGGGTTCGCTCTGGGTGTTGGCGTTCGGTGATATGTTATCAGTGTTTTGTGTTGTCTGTTTCTCGCTACGCGGTTGGTAAACCTGGCGGAACCCACCTGTCAGTTGGCACGGGGTCGCGCTGTCGGGCTGTGCCCGGCAGGCGCAGGTGTGGACGCAGTCTGTGATAGGCCTCGGTGGCAAGAGGTCAGCGTCTCGCCCGCCACGAGCTCCCTTCAGTCTGGCAGAGGTGGGCGGGCGCGTGATGTGAGCCACGTCCGTTGCGTCGTGTTTTCATGAAGGCTGGGCGCGGCTCACTATTGCAGCATTGGACCGACCTGGTGGTTTGTTCAATACATTGACTGTACTCACCGCCCTGTTTGGAAAGAACGGCGAAGTTCGGATGCAGCAGCGCGTAATATCGGCTCCGCTCGTCCTGCCCCGGCTGGCAGGCGGGGCTGGACGGCGATCCGCCGTGCGGCGGTGGCCCTCAATGTAATCTGGGAGCCACGTGGTGTGGTCGTCCGACCGTGTATCGACTCAGCCCCGGGCAAAGTTCACCGGCCGCGGCGCTCTGAACAAATACCGCGCTCCGAGAGGGAGTGCCAAACTGCGACCGACAGATTCGCACAGAAACGTGGCGCTGGAGCGATACCATATGTCGCAACCCGTATAAGCGGCTGTTTGCGCGTCATTAAGCCGCTGCAAGGATGGGGAGGGGGGGGGGGAGCGGGCGAAAGGCGGTCGTCTCCCCCTTAAGGTGAGTGGTTCCTCGTGCTGCACTTCGGACGGCCTAATGGCCACCTCCCTCCGGGAGCCGCAAGCGAATTCAGGGAATCCTAAGCGAAACCACGAACCCTCTCAGACTGCGGGACCCGTCCGATCAACTGCCTCACCAGTTGGGGAAATCCCGACTCGTGCTTGGCCCGTTGCGGCCGTTTAACGGCACTGTGAACCCCGTTCTTCAGGTGCATTTGACAGCCAGCCTGGAGAAAACCGGGCGCGTTTTGAAGTATGTCAAAACAACTCGCGTAAATGACAGCTGGGCCAGGTTCTCTCCTGCATCGGTGGCCAAGCCATGTAAACATGCGGCCAGAAAATTGGGGGGTTACGTGCAGAATCACTTTTTATCAAATAATTGTCAGGAACACAGATGCTTCTAATTTACTTTGAATCTGATTTTCCTGGCTGTTATATTCAAATCAGCTAGAGTTTATCCCTATTTTTTTATTTTGGAATTTCATTTCGTGTGATGTGCAATAACTTCTGCTATTGGGCTAAGTTTTTTCACTTCCGACGTATCCGGAGGGACTTTTTAACCTTTGACCGTGGAATCTCAAACGTGTAGGTGTGGACACGCTCATCACTACCAGACTACGCGTAAATGTTCTTTCAAACCATTCTCTGTGTACCCCTCCACTTTTGGATATTAGCAGGATTTTTTTAGTTTTGGTTTTGTCGGCATTCGTGCTTTTTTGGTCGATAACAGCTGATCACCTTCATCCCAGGTTTTCGTTAAAAGACAATATGAGGTAATGCTATTGATATGCTATAAAAAATGCTCCAATTTTTTAAGATGTATCCAATGTGTTGTTATTTTCGGCCATTCTTGGGGCATTTTTCAAGTATTTTGGGTGTTTTGTGATGCCTGGACAATATATTCCAGTTATCATCCGCTGTCTCCGTATATCCATGGCATCCGTCGTCAGCTATTTTCGGAATGAGAAAATTCAATTCACGTTCACAATCTCCGCCGTGGGAGCTTACACTGGCTTGAGCTCGCGGAGTGCCGTCCACCCCCAGCGCAGTTCGTGGCTGCTCCCGTGCCATCGTAAGTTCGTTTTAAATGCTTCGTCGGTACTGTTTATTTCCGGTGCCAACGCCTCTGGTGGCAGCATCCGGAGGAGTTTCTGCCTGTCTGGCGTCTCCTCCCTGGGTGTGGGGCCTGGCTGCGCCCCTGGCTGTGCGCGGCTCGGGCGGCAGGCTCCGTTTCGGCCGATACGGCAGTCGGCGGCGCGGGTTCACCTCGTGGTCGGCGGTGCACGGCCGGTGGCAGGCGGCTCGCGGCAGTCGAAGTCATGAACAAGTCGCACCTGCCCGGCTTCGGCCTCGAGATCAAGGAGATCAAGTATGAGAGTGTGAGTACTCGGAAACAAATCAGACGCGGGTTCAGCTTCAGTTTAGTTCAGTTCAGTTCAGCTCAGCTCAGTTCAATTCAGACAGGCATATTTAGGACTTAAAAGCGATTCACTGCGAAGGGACCCGTTTGGGTGGCAACGGGACAGGTTGTCAGCGTGATTCAGTATGTGCCGCCGCTGCTGGTCACTAATCGTGATCGCTCCAGCGATTCGATCTACCTTGATGTAATAATGTCCGTGTAAAAATATTTGGGCAAGTGTCATTTGGCTGGAACGGCACTGCAGGAAGCACAAACTGGCTGAGATTGGGGTTGGGAGCCGATCTTGGTGCACCACGGGCGATAGGCTGCCCTCGCTGCGCTCTCATCGCGTCAGGACCATTTCCACCAAATCATGCTCGCCATAGCAACAGGGCGTCGCTCCCTTACCAGCGCCGCGCTTTTGTGAGTAAATACGTCACATACCCTTTGCACCGGGAACTGACGCCTCAGCTCTGTGCTGGCGGCCACCGTCCGTCAAGCAGGGCGATGTTGTGCGCAGGGCGTCGTCGTGTAGGCGTCGCGCCCGGCGTCGACGGGGAGCCGTGCTCGCATCGGCCCGCGTGGCTCGTCTAGCCATGCCGGCAGCGCTCGGCCTCGGACATCACCGGGGATGTCATCACCACACAAGGCCAGGGACTCGGTGCGGGTCGGACGAGCTCGGGACAGAGCTTCAGACGGGAGGAGCGGGTCCCGAATCACCCGTGACGCATGCACACGGCCGCTGTTGGTGTTCGGCGCCAGTGCTGGCGAGGACGACCTCGTACTTGGGTGTGCGACAAACTGACCCCTGTCCGGTCGCGGCGGTTTTCTCCTCAGTTCCTGGACTGGTTCGTCGCTCTGCGGCCCATCAGTGAGGCCTGGGAGGCGCAGCCCACCTTCCTGCTCTCCGAGTACGCCTACTTCGCGCTGGCGATTCTTACTCTATCTCACTGTGAGTTTACTGCATATTACTGCTCTTCGAGTGTGCCTATTTTGCGCCGGTAACACTCTGCTAGCCCTATGTCGCATTAAGTGGACCCATCTTACTCCTGGAGTATGCCTACATGCTCCTCGCGTTTAATATACGAACTCTGCACCAAATTTGCATTGTTCCAAGGTGAGCTTAATGCTCCTTCTCCTCTTGGAGAACGGATGGGCGATGCTCACCCTCAAGAGACCCTCACCACCCTCAATCTCGCCCTCGTGTGGCGACGCTCATCCCCTCACCTTTGGTGAGCTCGCCCACTTTTCTACTCTACGAGCATACGTACATTACTGTATGTATTGCTGCGTGATCCCAGGCGATTCGCGAGATGATTCAGGTACCCCTTGCTCACACCTGCTATGCTAAGTATAGGGTACGCCTAACTCAAATAGCATCGTTTGTGCACGCACATCCATGTCGTATGCGAAGTCAGAGTTGTGAGCGCATGGTGATCCTTGCGAGAGGAGTCAGGGGGCACGATTGTTCTTCATGCTTCGGCTGTTAATTCCTATTCACATGGCATGTTCCGCATCGGCTCTCGCTGTGACTACCGCCACCCGAAGTAGGACACCATCGCACCGTTATTCCCAACACAATGTGCGGTCCTTTGCGTTTGAGTGGCAAGGTGCCGACAGGTGGTTATGTTGCAGCATTTTACCTGGGCGGACGCTGGCCCTACATGTGGCTTGGCTCCCTGATCCACGGCCTAGTGATCGAAAACATCTCCATGAACATCCCCGACATCGAGAACTACTGGCAGTCGCAGACGACCGTCGTCTTTCTGGGGCGGAAGATGCCCCTACATATCATGCTGATCTGTGAGTCTTCCGCGAACGCTTTGTAGTCTTGAAGCCGAGCCGCCTAACTGCACATCCTGACAACTACGGTAGAAACGTATCGAAAAACTAGCCGATGCTCATCATCTATCAGCAGAGAAAGGCGGTAGCCCCGCTTTGGCTTGCCAGCATTCCCTTGCGGTGTCTGGTTGGGTGTGGACTGACCTGTATCTGCTGACGCCGCCGCCCGATCCGACGCAGATCCGGTGATGGAGTACCCCCGCCCACTACGCCGTGGCCCACCTCCGGCTGCCCCGCTACGCGCAGGCTCTCATGGGTGAGTCGGCGGCAGCGGGCCCTCAGAACGCGGCCGGCAGCGGACGGCGGGTTCTCAGAACGCGGATAGCGGCCAGCAGGTCCTCAGAACGCGGGCAGCGGGCAGCGGGCCCCCAGAACGCGGACAGCGGACAACAGATCCTTGGAACGCGGGTAGCAGGGCCCCAGAACGCGGGTAGCGGGCCCCAGAATACGGGTCCTCAGAATGCGGGCAGCGGGCCCCAGAACGCGGGTAACGGGCAGCGGGTCCTCGAACGTGGGCAGCGGGTCCTTGAACGCGGGCAGCAGGCCCTGAGAAGGCAGCAGCGGACAGTGAGTCCTCAGAACACGGGCAGCGGGCCCTCAGAACGCAGGCAGCGTGCAGCGGGGCCTCAGAACGTAGGCAGCGGGCAGCGGGTCCTCAAAACGCGGGCAACGGTGACACATCATTCGAACTTCCAGCATCGCTCGAACTTCTAGCTGCCGGTCATGATCCACGCCAGTGCATGATCCTGTCACTTCACGAGAGCGCCCAGCGAGATCGGACAGGTTGTTTTGCCGTGGCAGTCAGCAGTGATATACGGCGCTTGGGCAACATGAGCAGGCCCGGCTCATACATGGCGCGCAGCCGTCACCTGATCATATGTCGACCCAGCGTGTGATCTGATGCGCCCGACGCGGCTGGCCGGGAAGCAGTCCCGCCTGAGCCCTCGAGTCTCTCAGAGGCGCCCTTTAGATACACCCATCTCCTTGGTGCGGTTTCCCGACCCAGCAGTGGCCAATGTACCAAGCAGATATTTAGGTTTTAGCAGCTGTATCTCTTGCCGTGCCCAATTCCTTTTTTGTACCGTCTTAAGGACAATTGTGTTTTGTGTTCCATCTTAATGGGGTCCTTCCGTTCAAACCACTCGAGTGCACACTTCCTTATGCCCCATGTCCGGGTTAGCGTTGTGAGCGAGGGCGTCGTGTCCTCTCTGCCCAGCCGGTCTGCTGGAGGTGCTGATGGACCTGCCGTACGACATCATGTGCGTGCGCTTCCTGCACTGGACCTGGCACGACACCGACCCCAACATCTACGACCGCCACTACTGGGTGCCGTGGAACTCGTACTACTTCCACCTATCGTTCGGCGTATCGTTCTACTTCTTCCTGCAGCTGTGAGGCGCGTGTTCACCGGCGACGACTCACACGGCCACCACGGAGGGTAAGGCGGCGGCCGGGTGGCCCGCAGAGCTGCATGACCCGGCGTGTACACTGGGGGAGCCCTGCCAGTGGGCCCCAACGCCGGAAAAGCATTTCATTGGGCCTACTGTTGTGCATGGAAAGAACGTGTGCAAACGCGGGAGCCCTTATCACTAGACTTGGTCACTAGGCTCACTAGGCATTAAGCCAGGTCAGAAACAAGTTAAGTGACGGGCCAGACTGGGTCTGCACGCGCGGTTGTCCACTGATTTTGATCCAGTTTCGTTGTGACGCGGTATCATAGGTCACGTTCTCCTCGGTTATGACCGATACATGATGCTGTGACCATGCGGAGTAGGCAGCGGCCTGACTTTGTCCGATGGCTCGCATGCCCCACTGGCCCGCTGACGACCTCGTCGGCTGTACTGTGCCCATGTCCGACCGGGAGTCACCCTGGTGTGGGCAGGGCTCCCCGAACATGACGCCCCTCCCCTCCCGGAGCGCCGCTCCCGTCTCGGGTCGGGGCGCCCTGTCATTGGCGAACCGTCCCCATCAACGCTGTACCCGCGCCTGCGCCCGCCTCCCAGGCCGCCCCTGCGTCCGGCAGGTTCGGGTCGGGAGCTGCTCTGCGCCCTGATGGCCGGCGTGTGCCGGCATGCCCGGCGGGGTGCTGCAGTTCCTGCCGCTCTACCACCCGCTGCAACGACCTGTGCGGCGTGCACTCAGAGAACACGTTGCTGATGATCGCCGCCCTGTATGCGCTGCTGGTGTGGTGCGCCGACCGACGCGCCGACGACGGCTCCCGACCCCGGCCAGGTCAGCCCCCCCCCCCCCCTCCCCCCTCCTCGGCGCGCACTCAGAGAACACGCTGCTGATGATCGCCGCCCTGTACGCGCTGCTGGTGTGGTGCGCCGACCGACGCGCCGACGACGGCTCTCGACTCCGGCCAGGTCAGCCGCCCCCCCCCCCCCTCCAGCGGCGCGGCGGCAGCCGACCCCCCCCCCCCCTCCTCTAGTGGCGACTCACTGCGGCACCGCCTCACTAGCATCTGGTGCGAGCGGTAGTGAACCTCTGTTGGTATTTGGAAGTAGGTCGTGTAATTCTTGACATTGTATAACTCACTCGCCGTCATAACTTGCAGCATTTGACCTTATAATATGTTTTTGCGAAGACATCAGTCGCACCCTCCCCCCTTTAAGGCGTAGTGTCATCTTGCAGTTTTACATTGGTGAATTGTAATTGATGTATTATTAGGTGTGCTGTGGAATGCAGGAATCACACAACAGGCGTATCTAGTAGCCATTGTGAGATTCTTGTAATAACCGACCTTCAGTATGCCACGCTTTACTGTTAAAAGCAAGCGCTAATGACAAGGACCGATTAAGGCTTTTTATATGAAAATTTCTATTTTATGTTTCGAAGAGTTTGGCATCATTGCTTGCGTCACAGGTATCGACATTTTTACATCAAAACATGAATTTGGCGGTGTGTTTCGTGAGTGCTGACATTTTTCAGTTAAGTAACGACTGCAATTGTCGATAATGTTCCAGTGTTGTAGTGCTGGTTGCAAATCAACCCCGTGTGTCTTTTCCCGTTTTCACTAGGCGCTGTACTCGATCATTGTTAACATTTGCATTGTTTTTCGGTAGGCCAAACGAATCGCCCATACTTGATCACATTCTGCTTGCTGCTGCACTATTCGGTGTACTGGTGCATGGCCGTATTCTTCAACCCGGAGGACGAGGTTTCCATAGGCCTCCACGAGAAGGTCGGCCCATGTGACGTGTACCAGGACGTCCACACCGCTTTCGGCATGGTAAGTATCTGCAGTCGTGGTCAGATATGTCGGCATCTTGCAGATTGAGAACTGCTTAAGGGTCATTTATCAGCTATGTTACACACTTTTGGTCATTTTCCATCCCCTACTCCATGAGTACGAACTAGTTGCGTTGGGCGATCCCCCCCCCCCCCCCCCCCTCTCTGGTTACCCTGTGTTAAGCGTAATGTCCCCAAAACGCAACGATCATTTGGCTCGTAAGTGAGCTAGATGCGAAACAAATGACGGGCATGTTCCTTGTCATGAAAAGAAACCGATGACATTTGAGTTTATGGATTGATTCGCTTCTAAAAGATGCTCGTGCTATTAGCCGCCACACCTGGGCGTCGCGTTACACTGTTCCAGACCTCCCCATGCCCTTAACGCCGACACTACGATGGCGTTAGGCTCTGCCAAAAACGTCCCCTCCGCTTTTGACGCAATTTACGGGCGGCCCCTAATACGTAATTATGTCAGAAAGCATACATCATCAGTGGCTACCGATATGAGCAATGCATGATCTGCTTCTCTTCTGTGCTTCGTGGTAAGGCAGGCAAGCTGGTTAGTCTTTGGATTCGAGATCAAATTGGTAAAGATCTTACAAACTGCAATGATGCACAGTGGCATGGCAATGTTACCATTTTGCATGTTAACAATGTTGGTTAAGATACCACCCTTTGAACCACCATTAGTCATGTCAGATATTGATAGGAGTATATATAGATACCAGATAGGAGTAAAAACGGGCAATATTGGGGTCATGCATTGGTCACCTTCGCTGAGCAAATGCTCGGGCTGGGCTCCCAACCTTGCCGGGCATGAAGCCGACTCATGGCTGGTGGCCGCGGCATGGTCTCAGTGAGAGCAGGTGTTGTGAGGAGGAAGGGGAAGGGGGGGGGGGGGGCGGTAAATGAGAGTGGGGGAGTTGACATACACAACAAAGCGCTACAATTTAACGCTCGTTTTCCGGCGGTCTCCATTCTCACTTGTTCACTCTCCAGTCATGTCTCTGCGCTGGTTCGTCCACTTGCAATCCATCTTCTGGCGGTCTCAAGACGTGGTTCGTCCAGCATCTGGTCATGCTTCCATGTATGTGCCGTCCGCCACCCTCCCGCGTCTCCACCGTGAACCCGTCTATTTGTCGGCTTTGTCTCCAATCCCTAACTCGCCTGTTCACCGGCTCTGATTCCACTCCCTGACTCGCCTTTTCGTCGGCTGTGTCTCCACTCCCTAACTCGTCTATTCGTCGGCTGTGTCTCCACTCCCTAACACGTGTATTCACCGGCTGTCTCCACTCCTCAATTCGTATTTTCGTCGGATGTGTCTCCACTCCCTAGCTTGTATATTCTTCAGCGGTGTCTCCACTCCCCAACTCGCCTATTTATCAGCGGCGTCTCCACTCCCTAACTTACATATTCGTAGGCTGTCTCTCCACTCCCTAACTCGCCCATTGCTTATGTCTCCGCTCCCTAACTCGTTCGTTCCGTGCTCGTGTCATCCCATCGAGCATAACTCGTCGCCTGTCGCCCATACCACCCACGCAACCAAACCCATCTCACCAAACCCAACTCACGTGCCGCCGACAGACCCTGAAGAAGCGCAAGTACCTCTGCGCCACCGACTACGACGAGGGCTACTTCGACTTCCACTGCCTGCCGGACGGCCGGCGGCCTGCGCACGGCGCCCGCTGGTACACCGCCTGCGGCGTGCCCTTCACCAACCGCGCCGAGTACGTCTCCATGGTGTCGGCCGTCTGCGTGTTCGCGCTGCTCGTGTTCTACCAGTGTCTGTTCCGCTCGGGGCCGCAGGTGCAGCCGGCGCGACAGCAGAAGATGAAGCGGTTCTGAGGCGCGCGGGCTGACGCCGCCGGTCAATACACGACGCCAGGTCGCGTGGGGGATGTTGTATTATGAAGAGGCAGACGGAGGCGTTCACTGAGCTGACACGGGGCGCGTGGCGCATAAGGTGACCTTTTTATCATGTCATACAATGTACTCTTAACGTATGAAGGAGACCGAAAACGATGACTCAGGTTGCAAACAACCCCTTATCACCCTGAGCAGCTGACGTGGGCTATTGCTGCAGGTAACAAACACCCGTGTGGAATACGAAGCACACCTACATAATCTAACATCAACTTTTGTCCAGGCCCTGTTGTGAGGGTAGGCAATGCCTCGCGTCTGGTTCTGTGCTGTTCCATTTCTATTCCCTGGGTACTTTCGCCTTGCTGAGCCTCAGATTATCCCGATCTACCAGAACGGAAAATATCATATTCGGCCTAAACTACGCCGAATACAGATATCTAACGGCGCCGGGTTGTGACACGCTGGAGGCGTATAGTAGCGAGCACCGACACTCAAAGACTTGCGCAGCTGAAAGCCGTCCTATGGGAGCTTCCCTGGGGTTGCAGCGGACCAGCACCGTTGCTATGCTGAGACGAGCGAACAACACCGTTGCTATGCTGAGACGAACGGACAATACCGTTGCTATGCTGAGACGAACGTACAACACCGTTGCAATGCTGAGACGAGCAGACGGCCGGTTCAGAGGGAAAAGTTCGTGGGAGCTTCACGGTCAGACACGCCAGAGACACTGCCCATTCATGTCGAGGATATGTTGTCAGGGTCCAGGCCAGGTTCTCGGTGAAGTATTACGGCCAATAGGGGCCTGCGTGGATGGAGAATGGCGTGAAAGACGCGTTGTTGCTATCGTTGCCCTTGACTGGGATGGCCTGCGGTCAGTGGTAGCTGTCACGCTAAAGGTCGGATGACGCCAGAGGGCAGGCCGGATCGTGCCCGGTATTGAAGCACGTTTTTCGTTCGCCACTAAATCCCGTCAATGACCCGAAATTTCGCGATCGGGTGATAGGCCGGGCTCACGAGGCAATGTATTGCTTAGCGCGAACTCCGGTCCCAGAAACCAATCCAGTCATACGTTTGAACTCAATCTTAACAAAACGCAACCGCAGACACTTGTCGGTCAGCCCACGTGACCAGCACCGAGTGTCAAGAGGATGACACGACACATGACAAGTGCGAGCCACGTGATAAGACAGTTGCTAGCGACATCTATGGTGCGTGGCGATGGCACGGCGTTTTGATACGTAATAGTAGGTGGCGCTGCATTCAACCCGCCACTTCGACCACTGCCGGATCCTGGAAAGGCCAACAGTCTGGAGACTGGCACCTTTTGCTCTGGACGCCCGCGCTTGAGGGCAAAGGCTGTGTGATATACACTGAGCCGGTTTATGTTTCATTTTTCGACTAATTACGAACGGCGGCGGCATTAATCGAATATCATCGTAGCGACGCTAAACGGCCAGCATAGTGTTATCTTTGCTTCGCTCGACCAAAGAAAAGTTATCCCGCTCGTATTTCCTCCCCACCAACTCATCTTGAGCCCACGCAGTGCTCCTTCTCTGAGGGGCCAGCTGCAGCTGTCAGCCATCATACCTTCCCTGGGTGGCCCGCTGCGGCCGTCAGCCATCAGCGGACTTCGGTGTCACCCAGCAACCCGTCCCGAGCACCCCCACAAACCCCAAAGGTGCACAGCACTGCAGCAGCAGTCGCAGATGATAGCAGCTTTGCTGAACCATCGCCTCCCTGTCATAGCCCCTAAATCGCTATGGCTAGCGGGAAGGACTCTAATCCAAACCAAACCAAAACCAAGTACTATTAATAGACACTGCCATCGACCACACTTGCCAACCTGGCGTCGATTTAAACGCACTGACTGTTGGCTGTCCACGTCTGCGACAGCCATTTCACACCACGTTGCGGGCCCCGTCCATGCGTGGGTGGGACACCAATGTTCTCTAGGTCGTCTGTAGAAGTTTCTTCATGCCCCTCGACCGTCACTGTGATAACACCCGATCAGAAGCCTGCCCAGTGGGTTCATGACGTACGTCACAGTCATGGAGTCGGGCGTTCCGGCAACTGCTGCAGCTCTCACGATCCTCTGCTATGCACCGAATCTAACATGTTGGTTACAATTTATTTTGGTTTGTACAAGACCATGATCTTCTAAGCCTCCAATCACTCTTTCAAGTCTTTGTGCTAGATTGCAAAAAACTGACCAGTAGCACCAAGCGACCAGTGGGACACATTAGCATGTGTATTCTACCACTGTTGTGTGCACTTTGTTGTCAGGAACTGCTACCAATATCCTGTTCCCCAAAAATTGCAAATTGGAATTATTTTGAAGACATACTTGTGATGAGCATGAAAGCCCTTGAGCTCCTAGCTTTTCAGCATTGTGAGTGTAGAGTTTGTCTGCTGACAGTTATCAATCTTCAATATACCAGGATAGGTACTAGTTAAACAACATTATCAAGTAAACATTGGTGTACTTGGGGACAGTGTGACTTAGCTGCACAATGTTACAGTGACAAGATCATCTTCACAAGATCACTGCTGAAAGGTGAGTATGACAATGCAAACAATAGTTACTCGATAATATCATTAAACCAGTGCCCCCCAACCTAATGTTGGCCAACAGCTGTCAGTATAATAATTATTGAACTCATTACTTCAAAAGGCCCTCTGTCATTCCTTGTATCCATGACAATGGGGCTAAATAACTTTATGATTTGATAGGGGCACATCATAGTCAGCTTTGGAATATCTCTGACAGTTTAATTTACTCAGCTACCAACATGCATCAGCCCCAGTGTAAACATAGTGTTATGTGCTCATTGGAGGCCTATTAAGGCAGAAATGCTGGCAGGCTTTCTATGCTGGCAGTCTCATAACTAAAACAGCAGCGAGCTGTGCTTCACTCAGAGGCTGTCCTGGAGTTTCAGTAGATGTAAATCATGTCACATTGTTGAGATTTTTTGCTACTTATCAGTTCTAAACATGTTCCAACCCTGCTGGTTTAGTGGTATTGATTGTAACTCAGACTGCAACATGGTGTTAAGCATGTGTTTCACCAATGTGTCACCCAGACCAGGAGCTGCATGGATTATAACATTAATTGTAAGGCTTCAGGGCATATGCCTGCCTGACAAAACCAAGGCAATAATGCCACTTCAGTATAAAACTGGTGTTAGCACGTTCAGAAAATATTGAAGAAAAAGGTTGCACGCAAAACATTTACAATGTATTGTTTTTGCATGGTTCTGAGACATACTATGTAAGCATAACACTTATACAACAGGAATGGTCATAAAACATATTTATGACCATCTGCCCAAGCCCAGTACAATAACACATCATACAAAGTAAACAAGCAAGATCTATCACACAATGTCCTGTTTTGTAAGAGTTCACATTGGCCAGATGGCTACAGCTGGTCATTCTCCAAAGTGCAAGAATTGCTTTCTTGAAATGACAGGAAAAAGCAGCATCAAATGCCTGATCATAACCAAACATCTTGCTCTGGTAGAGTTTTAAAAAACAGCACTACTTCTTTGTACTTGAATGTGAAACTTGCACGCAGGCATGTGGGTGACTTCCGCAGTAACAACACAGTTCAGGACCCAGGTTGGATAAAGCTCCTCTCATCATTCCACACATGTATGCAAGGTACTTTGGGGCTTGACTCCAGGTACTGCTTTCCAGCTGACATATTTGCCAGAAATCTGAAGCGATTGTACAGCAGCACATACACACCTTGGTGATTCGTGCGGAGGTTATCAATCTGCTTTCGATGAATGGCGAGCCAGAAATCTTTGCAGATGAATTTCATTGTATCCAATCATCTCTTTGAATCTGGGCCACTCTCGGGTCAGCCTCTCCACGATCCTGTACCCTGCAGCAAACCCTATCCTCTCCAGTTGGAGACAGCATTCTGGCCACCGCCTCTTTCTTGGTTTCATGCTCATTTCGATGATAAATGCAACAATTTCGTTGTGGAGAGAAACTCAAACAATGCTTCTTCTGCCATACTGCAGCTGCACTTCTTCGGGAGCTCGTTTACGTGCAATCCGGGGTTCCCTGCCAGCCAAAAGAGATCTACCAGGGATCCTGATAACGCGCAATTTAAAGATTCACGAAGTCGTCACTGATGGCCTTGCCACTGGGAGAGGATATTTCCAGGACTGACTGTCCAAAACCCTCCCACAATGCCACCACGCACAGGCAATAACTCACGTCAAGCCAAAAATATCCACTGTCGGTTATGTGTTTTGCGTACACATCGGCGCAATGCGCTGCTTTCGGAGGCAGCAAGCTGATCACAGATAAGTTGCTAATAAATTATGGTAAGGCACTCAGGTCATTTACCACGTCAGGATATTGCACATCCTAAATCATGCGTGCCGATTTACGTAGAGTGCCAGCCACTTCCCGGTGTACGATGCAACTTTCGCAAAATGGCTGCTATTGCACCATCTGAAGGAAAATTTTAGGTATCACTTGAAATGCCCCACTTCGCCGGTGGGTGCCACAGGCGTCATTGCTACGCTATTTACCCATCCGATTCGAGGTTCCTTGTTGACACAGAATGTCATATTGGGCACTGCGGGCCCCTGAACGGTACAGGTGCCCGACCAGTGCAAATCGCGAACTCGACCTTGTCCCTGCCTGGAAAATGGGACCTCAGAGCTCAGACCAACACTTAGCCGAATGTTCGTTGTTCATGATCTCTGGCCGAAACAGATGAACGCTCTGTCTCATGGGTCCCTTTCGGTGCAACAGATCATCTTACTGACATTTGATATCACGACCCTATGGGCGGGGCTTTAATGTGACCTACAGCCAGCCCTTCGGGCCCTTCAGCTATCCCACTGAGCCCTTGATCTTTGGTCTGGAGAGAACATTCGGCTCCTCTTCGGACCCCCTCAACCACCGTTACGACTCGGGGCCACTTGCCGGCACAGGACCCCTGTTAGGCACTCTGGCCTCTAACTGACATAGGAGCCCCTCATTGTGTCAGGGACCCTCAAAATTGCAAATCGCGGACCCCGGCCTCGTTTCTGCTTGGGAAATAGGTATCAAGGGCTCATGCGGGCATGGAGCCGACTGTTCGGTGTTCGTAGTCTCTGACCGTCTTCGACACCCGCATTGTCTCAGGGTTGCTGAAACTGTGCAATCAGACCTCTGACTGATATTTCAGGTCCCTATACCTATTCCTAGGCCGCGATTCTTTATGTGGCCTACAGCAAGTCCTTCAGGCCCTTATGTCATCCAGCAGGGTCTTTCATCGTTGGTTCCAGTGTGTTCCAGGTTCCAGTGATCAGGCCCCTCTTCGGGCCTGATCGAATGTTTCCTTGGTCGGTTCGAGGCCCGTGTGAGCATAGGACCCTCTGTTAGGCGCTGCGGGCCCCTAGCAGATACAAAGACCCGATCACTATAAATCACTGGCCCCGACTTTATCGCTGATCGGCAGGTAGGTCCCCAGGCCCATACCCTAACTGAGCCGACTGTTTATATCGATATTATATCGATTCGGTGGGTCCCCGATCGACGCAAAAGGCTCTCTGAACGTTATTTGAGGGTCCGCCTTTGCACGCCGGGGCCCCTGAATAAAGTGCTGAACATCCATTTTTGCTCTCAGACCCTCCAATCACGTCGTCGGATCCGGCGGGCCTCTGGACGTTTGGGGTCTTTTCGAGCACTGCTACACATAGTCCCTGTTAGGCACTATGGCGTTCTGAGCAATATAAATCGCTGGCTCCCGCCCTGTCCCTGCTTGGGAAATGAGCCATCATCCTCATTCCGCCACTAAGCCGACTGTGCGTTATTGGTGGTATCGGACTGAAACAAAGACCCTTATCGACTTAGCGGGCCCCTGATCAGCACGCAGGGCCCTGTGGCTGGCATTGGAGTACCCGGCCTTGCGGTCGAGCCCCTGGATGGGACTTCGGCCGGTCCCGTTCGGCCTGAGTGGGTCTCTCGGGCCTTCAAATCGGACCCTTGGTCGTAGGTTCCGAGGGGTCTTTCGGGCCCCTCGGAGCCTAAGGGGGGGGGGGGGCACGGGCCTCCTGTACCCCCCCCCCCGGCCTGCGCTACTGATCGAGGCCAAGAAAGTATATGATTGTTTTGTTGTTCGTATCTGGGGTTCGTGAGCACAATTTCCAGAAAATAACAGTCGTCAATTGACTCTCAAATAATGCTGCGCCAGGTACGATGATGCAATAAATAACGTGTTTATGGGTATATTCACTAAATAAAGAAATTGTGCTGTCTAAAGCAGCTTTTCCAGTGAAACTATACAAATAGTTATAACGCAGCATATTTTACCATGTCTGATGTTTACTTCAATGTCTTCAAATGTGGAATAATTCCTTTAAGGCATCTGGTCACGAATCTTATTTTCGTAGTAAATTTTAAAGATGTCCGACCCTTGCATTAGGCAGCATAAAATGCGATTCGTCATTGGCTCTTCACAGCTTGCACAATGTTGGTTGAGAGCCGATTATTAGCCGTTATGCCTGGAAATCGTGCTTACAAACGTCAGATATGAAGAGCTTGTGCTTACGAACGCGATTGTAGTCTTGTTGGCTTTGGGCCATGGATGGCCAATGGGGTGGCAGGATCTGAGTGGCATTTCTATGGCGCTATGCATGCCAAAATGATACTGAAATAGCGAGCACAAAACAGTATGCACACCCTTGTTGGCATTTAGATTAAAAGTTTTAGGTCGCAGTAAGAGCAAGGCTGTGAACTGCATCGAATGATCTTCAAAGCAGCTATTTCATTTGAAAACCTCACACAAATATGGTACACACCATCTGAGGGAGGGATAGGGATGGTCGGGGCTTGGTTGGTGAGTACGCATCGCACCAAGTTCTGACTGTTGTCGGGAGGAATCTATGACGATAAATTCCGTGTCTAAGGGAGAGGGCTGTCCCACCCCGTTTGGCTGCGCTTCTGCGAGCCTTTTTTTGACGGTCGACCGCTGGCGCAACAGGCTGCGGTTGTGAGGCTGCGGCCGCCTGCTGAGCTTGGCTCAACAGCCCTCCACGCTCGCGGTTTCGCTTCCCTCAACAGGCAGCTATCCGTTTTCCAGTGACGGTGGCTCCTCTGAAGCCGACCCCAGAGGACTTTCTGACGGACACGACGTTTGTCTCTCTCCCTTGCACGCAACGTCACAGAGTTCATATGAAATGATGTCAAAGATGGAATTTCTAATCACAGTTAATTGCCATGCCCTTTTCTGTCGTCTTCTCCAGTTTGATCGCCACAGATTTCCAGGATTATAATTTTCATAGCCATGTGATTCGTCTTCAAGTGGCCTAATGCACGATAGCGAGTTTCACTATTGCACAGTAGTTGAAAATCAGGACCCACTCATAAAATGCATCAGATCCATTTTTGCTGGGTAAAGTTGTTGGCGCAAGGCTGCGTACGGTCCTGCCAAGTGTCAAGGATGATAAGGGAATCCTCCGCAGAAAAGTTGGGGGACAAAACTGATTCGGCCCAGCACCCTCACATTGCTGAGTTTGTGTATGAATCAATAAAATGCAAGCAGACCGTGATGTTGCAGGCGAAATCCTAGAGCAGCGAACGACGTGACACTAGTGCATGCTGAACTAACCACGTGCCCTGTCCTCCATTCCGGCGCCCAATGCGCTTTTTGGCAATGCTGTTGAATGTTAATCATTAACACTTGCCAATACTGTACGATGTGGTGGATTAGTCCACCGTACGTTCAACAGTGCGGACCCCGCGGCGAGGGCCTGGAACCTGGACGCAGGTTCATGGTTGGAGCCATGATTTCTGGTCTAGTGTATCCACTGGTGCGCCATTACTGGGGTACCAGACTGTTGTGAGCACGCCCAGCCGGCCCGGCGGCACAGCATGTCGTCCATGCCGTGTCGCGGCGCGGCCTCGGCCGCGCGGTGGAATGCGACCTATCGCCGCGGGCGCTGGCCGCCGTCCCGTGGCGGACCATACGGGACGCGTGATAGGTGCGTGCATGCAAGCTGACTTATGAGTGGTAGTTCACCCGAACTAAATGTTATGTCGTGCCTGCATGAGATAGCAGCGGCAGGACGCCACTGGACTCAGTCCAATATAGATCGCCGCGTCTCTGCACGTCTCTCTCTGACCGAGCTGAGCCGAACCGCTGGAC
>NW_023597051.1:0-89310 GCF_011947565.3 Pollicipes pollicipes
CGGCGGCGGCGGCGCTACCTATTGCGAGTGGGGCGCTGACGCCTTCTCCTTGAGGCCGAGCAGCTCGCCGCCACGCTGCTGCTGCGCGTAGCTGCTGATCTGGTGCAGCGAAATGAACCCGCTGGCGTTGGCGGCCGGCTTCATCTCCAGGCCGCCGCCGCTCTTGGGGAAACTGTTGGGGTCGTAGAAGTAGCGCTGCGACGTGGGCGCCATCTGGATGGGCAGGCCGCCGCCGCTGACGGGCGCCATGCTCTGGATTGGTGTGAACGCCGACGAGGAGGCCACCGAGGCGCGCGCCATCGGCTCGTAGATGACGTTCTGCGCCAGGCTGTGCGCCGGCCGGTGCTCGTCCAGACTGAGCACGCGGTGCTCCAGACCGTCGCGGCCCAGGTGCAGCCGCGACGGGTCCAGCGGCGACTGCAGGCCGCCGCCGCTGCCGCCGTTCACATCGAACTCGTCCTTGGGCCAGTACGGGTTGTCGACGCGCTGGGGCGCGCCCAGGCCCGCCACGCCGCGTTTGTCCGTGCGGTCGGCGTGCTTCTGCATGTGCTTCTGCAGGTACGTCTCCTGCGTGTAGCTCTTGCCGCAGTACGGGCAGATCTGCGTCTTCAGGTGCTTCGACTCCTTGTGCTTGGGGATGTGCTCGAGCAGGCTCGCCTCGTCGGTGAAGCACTTGTAGCAGGAGTTGCACTTGTACGGCTTGTCCGTCTGGTGGCAGCGGGAGTGGCTCTGCAGGTTGGAGAGCTGCGAGAACGCCTTGGAGCAGCCCGGGTGGCGACACTTGTACGGCTTGTCGCCCGTGTGTGTGCGGATGTGCTGCTGCAGGTGCGACAGCTGCGTGAACTTGCGCTGGCAGATCTCGCAGCGGTACGGCTTGATCCCCAGGTGGATGCGCGTGTGTTGCGACAGGTACGAGCTGTTGGCGAACGCCTTAGAGCACTGGCTGCACTTGTACGGCTTGGCCTCGCGCATGTGCACCTGCACGTGCATCTGAAGATCGGCCTTCGAAGCGAACATCTGCGGCAGAAACAGACAAAGCCGTCAGGCGCGCGCCGAAGGACCCTGTAGCGGAGGAGAAGGGGGAGGGGTACGACAAGCGCTAAAAAACAACACTCACACCCACACTCTGGCCTGCCGTGACCAGGGAGGAGGGACTTTATACACACGTTCAGCGCCCAGCAACCATTCGCGATGACCCGTCAGGTCTGCCGTGTTGTTGCCAACAGACACACACATACAAACACACACACACACACACAAATTTCACGAGCTGTTGCGTCCAAAGTGCAATCACACTGGCATGACGGAACTGGGGCACAATACGTCATTGGACGCCGGGCCGCGCCGCGGGCGCCAAACCCTGCGGCGCTCCATAACAGACGGGCGTCATTATAACGTCAGCTTAGTCACTGCGCCGTTAGGGGCGACACATGCTCGCGGTTGGCAACAACACGGCAGACCTGGTGAGTCATCACGAATGGCTGGTGGGCGCCGGGCGTGTGTATACAAGTCCCTCCGCACTGGTCACGGCAGGCCAGCGACGCTGTACCCGGGACCGTCCTTGACGTCACACCCGGGCCTGCCCGTGACGTCATCTGTATCGACTGCCCGCGTGTCGGGAGCGTAGGGCGTTTTTTGTTATTATTGAGAGCCTTAGTGAAATCCAGCGAGTGGCTGTTCTAACTCCGTGTCGGTACATACTCCATAGATAAACACAGAATACGCAACACATGCAAATGAGACGCAGCGCCAGCGATACACATACGGTGTTATAAAACATGAACGACTTATGATATAACCTGCACGTCGTAGCCAGTTAATCAATTTAGGTAAGTTCTCTGATGAAAGACATTAATTTGCCGTTGAACTCAGCAGAGTTTTTGCACTGGCGCGTGGCAGCAGGGAGGCGATTCCACGCCGCTACAGCTTGATAGGGGAATGCCCTTTTCAGGCACTCTTAAAGAGAGGGGGTTTTTAGCACTCGTCTGCAGACTCGTCTGCCTTGTCCAGACGCTGGCACTGAGCGGCTGTTGTCGGGGCCCATACAGGTAAACAATATCTGATGTGAGGGAAGACCAGTGACTCACTAGGGACGTTATTGTGGAGCTGGGAACCACATGCCTAAGCTTGTTAATAGCAATGAGGGAGCCAAAACAGCGCTGAGTAGTTTTGACCGTTTGATGCTGCCAGTTGAGATTTTCGTCCATAAGCACCCATAGTATTTTGATGTACTCTGAAGGAGACAGCTGGAAGTTATCAAAATTCACGCTCCTTCCGGTGGCTTTGCGGGTGTTGGTGGGTGTGTCGGCAACAATGAATTCAGTTTTTCATGGGTTGATCTTCATGCCATTGCGACGAAGCCATACTGAGACTGCAGTCAGACCGGACTCAACACACGAACGCAGTTGTGCGAGGCCGCAGGCAGATGGTGATGATTCCTTCAGTTATTCATGTTTAGCATCAATTAATGCATGACTCCCACAGCGGACCCATGGCAACGCGGCACGGTCACCATGCTGCGCCAGAAACAGGCTATAAAGCGCCAGGAGCTTCGAGGCGATTGCAGATAAGAGTGGCTCTGAATGGCGAACGTGTTGCGGAGCGGTGAAACCGGGAGTCGACAGAGCGGCCAAGGTCGCCTCATTCGATCGTGGTCACAAACCACCCCAGCGAGGTCAGGACCGGCGGTCTTGTGGTCGAGGGGATAACATCAAGGCATTATTGTCCACTGGCCCTGGGTTCGAATCCTGGATAAGGTGAACTGTTTCAAGCCATAGTATTCAAGGCAGTAGAGCTGGCAGTTTGCGTCATGGCATAACATGAGATGGAGGGGTGTGTTCCGCAGGCTTGTCCGGCAAGAGCACCTCAAACAGCTAGCTCAGCTTAAAAAGCACTCTAAGCTCAGCGCTTCCCTTCAAAACCGTTCCGAGAATTGTTTCTAAGAACAACATTTACAACAATCAAGCGATATCTCTCATGGTGTCATGACTGGCCCAGTTCGCTAGGGCGGCTAACGGCACCGATAATCGGGTCACCATCTGGCACGCGGACACCGCCGCCCCCCCCCCCCCTTCCTCCCCCGGTGTCCGTCATGTGTCCTGCGACGCCTCATGGCACGCCGTTGGAAGGAAAGTCCGTCCCGCCTCCCCCCCCCCCCCCTTGCTCTTGAACTTGAGGCCGAGACGATGCCTTTCGGCCGGAAGAGTGCGACCCCAAGTGAAACTGGTCTGCTGCGGACCGGACTGCCTCCCTCGCGTATATGACAGCAAAGTTGTTTTATCAGTGGTGTAGAAATTAAACTTGCATCACATATGACGCTATCACATGATTGGCAGAACTTTCAAGGAGTGTAAATTAAGGAACCGAATCATTGACCGCGTCGCTGCAGAAAAGCGCACAGCCATGTCCGTCCATTCTCCCTTTCGATGCAAAAGCCACCAGTCCTTACGATCTCGTAAAGCGAGAACAGCTGTCCCCCGGCTCTGCCAATGGGAGCATCAGTCCTTCCTCCCCGCGACTGCGGGACGTCCGGAGGCGGCAGCCTTGCGCCGGAGCCGCCCAAGCTAGGTAGCCTCCGTGCGGCGGCGCTGGGGCGGCCACCCCGCCCGGGGCGGCCGGCGCGGACGTCGTCTGGCCTCCCGCGGCGCCGCCGCGTGCGGCGGTCGCTCCCATGGCCGGGCGGCGCGCCCGCCGCGGCCGCCGGCGAAAATAAACGCCGCCGTGTCTGGTGCGTGCGTCCGTCTGGTACGACAGCCGTCTGTCTGGGCGGCGGCGGCGGCTCAAAGTTCACCAGGTATCAGACGCCGTCGCAGCGCAGACCGGCTCCGCCCCTAGCGACGGCGGCGGCGTCGACGGCCCCCTCTGGCGGCCGTCTGGTCAGGGCGCCCCCTCCCCCCGCCCCAGCGCCGACGTATCGATTGCGTGGCCGCCTCAGGGTCGACGCCTCCCGATCTGGGTGAGGAAAAAGCGCGGCGGCGCGCGCTCGGCGCTGCCATGAGCGGCTCCGGGCGACGGTCAGGGCGCTGACCGGGCGCCGCCCCAGGGCGATGGGCGGCAGGTCAGGGCGCTGACGGGGCGCCGCCCAGGGCGAGGGGCGGCAGGTCAGGGCGCTGACGGGGCGCCGCCCCAGGGCGAGGGGCGGCAGGTCAGGGCGCTGACGGGGCGCCGCCCCAGGGCGATGGGCGGCAGGTCAGGGCGCTGACGGAGCGCCGCCCCAGGGCGAGGGGCGGCAGGTCAGGGCGCTGACGGGGCGCCGCCCCCAGGACGAGGGAAGGCAGGGGGATGCATTCTTGGCGCGGGTGGGAGCCGCGCTTAGCGACGAGTTACTGTGTCAATGACCTGGAGGAGTCCATTTTGATATCCACGGTGGAAGCCCTGCTGCAAATGACGACAGTACTGCGATCATGCCTTCTGGTTTTAAAAAGAGATATTTTGCGCCATGCGCTGTAGGGACTGATCCGAACACGCTTAAAATGTATCAAGCGAAATAAACCCTAATCAGACACACGGATAGAATTAACACAGCCTAAAGAGAACACGGTATATCACTCTTTTGTAATTTTCTTTGAGCTGTGGTGTTAAATATCACATTGTAATACTCAGAGGTGTTCTTTGCACCGAAAAAAATCATTTTGTGTCAGTTGAGAAATTACGTCACACAAGTATTATTCACTTAGTGTGATTTTTGCTGTATTTTCTCTTGACGTTGCGAAAACTTTGCGCAAATATTTGGTCGTAGGGGAGAATATAGGGGAGGGTACATGTCACGTACCGAGCTGGCAAAAAAATAGGCAGCTCTAGAGCGTTACGGTCGAGGACAACGCAGAAAGGGCAAGATCAACGACGTCCTCAAGGTGCACGAGGGCCAAGTAAACCTCAAGTGTTCGGGATTTGCCGCGGTTGGAAACCTGCTTTTCCCAGCCGCAAAACCACTTTAATCACTTCATAAACATGAAAAACTTTTGGCATGCCCCGTCTCTTTAGTTTGTCTGATACCCTGAACGTCGGTCGTGACGTCGCCAGGGACTGAGCCCTGAATCATTTAAGGGAATCTTGAGGAGATCTGTCCCTCACCCCCACCCTCACCCCTTCCACAAGGTGTTGGAACCCATGGGCGTCAATCGCTGTAGCAGTGCGCAACATAAGTTTGAGAACGCTTAACGGCTGTCAAGCGCCGATCACGGCCGGTCTGTAATAGACCACAGCGCCTGGTGTTTCTGCATTCCTCGGCGCCGGCACCGGCCGACCGAACAAAGACAAACCATTTCCAGCGGGACCGCGACAGATCGATTAGCGCGGCTGGAGGAGAGCGAGGGGTCAGACTGCGGGGGCCTGCACCCAGCACACTCCGCCATTTAAGGGCGCTGGTCCACCAGACCGGCATGAAACCGCAAGAGTTGGTTCGGGTCCACTGAAGAGTCCCTACCTTTCAAATGCACGTTTCTGTATTTTCTGAAAAGAATGTATGTGGACAGGAGCGTGGAATCATCCGAAAGAGCATGTTGCAAACCTGGTTTTGTCTGAATGCATCTTTAAGACCTTCCCTCTCCTCCACCAATGTTTACACCTGTTCCTGCCAGATCGCAATCACCCGAAACGTCACAAGGTTTAGGAAACAGCAAAACGACCCTGGTGGGAAAGGGGTGGGCGAAGAGGTGGTTCGCGGGAGCCCGTGTGACTTGACCTAGGCCACAGCTGACCACAGGTGGTGTGTCGGCAGGAGAGGGGAAGCCACGGAGGTAGTCACCGCCCGCCCGAGGCCGACGAAAAAGGGACGCAAGACGGCACGGACCGCACCTTCCACCGTCCCTAGCCGACGACGAATAGCCCAACCAGCATCCACACCGGGCAGCGCCGAGCCAGCGGCCGGGTGACGTGGCAAACCAACACCCACCGCCACCAAACAGACTGTAACTGGGCGGCGGCAGCCAGCGAGCGGCCAGCCCACGCCAGCTCTTCCCGCAGCGCCACTGGCCGTCACGTTTACACGCAGTCAGCCAGCCAAAGCTGCTGTTATCCAGAGGTTCGTCAACACCAGAACCCCACCGCCACCGTTTGCTGGTGACAGAGCCGTCCCGAGCTCAGCCAGCCACGCCGTCGGCCAGTTTTTCACTCATTTGGTCCGGCGTGACGTCACACGCCGTCCTTGGCGGTGGCGGCGGCGACGGCGGCAGCTGGGAAGGCTGTGTTGTGGCGTGCGGCAGGCTGGGTTCAGGTCAGGTCAGGTCAGGTCGGAGGGGTGTGACTGCGACCGGCGGCAGCACGCGGTCCGACCGGCCCATTTGCCAGTCCCGATGCTCGGGGGCACGATGCTCGGGGGCATTCCCAGCGGAAGAGGAACAGCACGTGGTCAGTAGGAGGAGGGAGAGGAGGGGCAGGAGGAGGAGCAGGGCAAGAGGAGCAGGAGGAGCTCCGTTCGCTCCGTGCGGAGCGGATCCAGTTTTGCCTTGCTTCTCAGCATTATGCGCCTGTTGCTATGCGGATTTTTGTGAGCGGCCTATCAGTTCCGCAGGCTGGTTGCCGTCTCTGTCCACGTATCCCCCCCCCCCCCCCCATTATTCTCCTGGTCAGACACGCCTCTCATCCCCCTGACAACGGAGCGCAACAAGCCGGCTATGGGTCGGGCTGGGCGGACTTCCACTCAGCTGAGCCCAGAGTTCGTAGCGAACAAATATAGTGCCTGCAACATCGCAACGGTGACACGTGCAACATTGCAACGATACCGGGTGACACCATAACCGCTTTTATTTCAACATAACTTTTGTGTTTCAAGCTATTATTTTCTTGTTAGTTTGCACTCACTTTTCTTAAATGGAGGTGTTATCAATTCTACATTTTCATTTTAAAACTTGGTTTCCGCTGAAAGCTCGCCAGTTAGATGTTAGCCCCCAGGGAGCGTCACCCAGTACCGCTCATTGGCGACGATACCGCGGCTCAGGTCGCCGGCCGGCAACAGACGAGTGGGTCGCGGGGTGTCCCGGGCCGACCCGGCTCGTCTCACAAACCCCGGAGAGGTACGCTGGAGGTGGCCACCGGCCACTGACCACTTAATCGACACTGGCTGACACCGACACTAAAACAGGTCCTGACACTGACACCGATCGAGATAGCGACACTCGCCGTGACGGCAGCAGTGTCAGAGACAATGACACTCGGCGGTGTCAACTACACGACATCAGCCGGGCCGTGCGACTAACCACATCCGCCTCCAGCGGGCCCACGGAGCTGCGAGGGGCAGGACGCGGCGCTGGCGGCGGCGGTCTCTCGGTCGGTCGGCCAGCGCCGCCGCCGCCACTGACCTAGCCCAACAGCGGCGAGCGTGCGGTCCCGCCTGCGGTCAGCACGCTCCCAGCTGAGGCCGCGTGTCCTGATACGACAGGCCGCCCCGGACGGCGGCGAGGCGGCAGGCGGAAGATAACAGCCGGCAGCCGCCGCAGCCTGGCCTCACGCGCGGCCGGCCGCGCGCGCCGACAGCGGGGCCACAGTCGCGCACGCGTGCGCCACGCTGCCCTCGAGCGCACGCCGAGAGAAAAGTGGCCAACACAAGCTCTGGTGCGCTGTAGAGGGACTGTCCTGGTGACTCTTAGTGCGTCTGCACATAGGTTCTGCGAACCACCGCGATGACTTAGCGTCGCAGCCATGACCACCGAGCACAATGTCATCTTCGCCCTTCGCCGGGCAGAAGGCGAGGCATGCGACCATAAAATGAAGAGGGGAGGAGAATCGTCATGAAAGTTGGTGTGATCGTGATGCTCGAGATGGATAACGAGTGTTATGGGTGATAAGGCCGACCTTTTTCCAAAACCGATTTTTTTCCCAGGACTTCGGTTTCTCAATTATGTTAAAAGTTTCTTTCATAATGACTTTTTAAATCACATTTTTGCGCTCGCATAATGCTATAAAGATGCGTCTGAAGTCTGCTGTATGACAGATGTCATAGCGGGCATTGCATCAGATGCCCACTATATCCTAATTGAGTGCGTTAGCTACAGCTTTTCACGCCTTCCGTCGCCGTTGATGGAGCCGTCAGCTCCATCAACGCTACGTTATGCCCTGCCTGATCTTGGTTTCATGTAGATGACCTTGACCTTGGTTTCATCATTCTTGGTTTATTGGCTTGCAGCCAGCGTCCATGTGACCAGCAGGCGAAAATGGCTCAGCCGTTGCCATGGAGATGAGGTCTCTTATATTTGTAAACGTTGCTGTAGAATTTGCATCCCGTATCTTTTCATCGACCTGCATTTGGGTTTTTAGCTGATAAGGTTCGGATGTCAGTCCAGAGTTGGCGGAGCATCCTGTCGTCAATTACACAGCCCAGCTAACCTTCACATAATTCCCTTGCACAATTATAACTAACGCATAACAAGGACCGAAGTAAGTTTAGATATCCGTCTGCTATGTGAAAATTTAGGTCAGTTTCATAACCATTTAGCATGAGTTTCACTCATGCTGCCTGCTTGATTGAAAAGAGTGAAAAGATACATCAGGGCCTGTAGCCCTGATGCGCTGCTCACTTCTGTAATGGTGTATTTTTACTAGGTTGGTGGAAGCAGAACTGTGGACTGTGGACTGGATGGTGGCTAATGAACGTCATGCCTCTATAGCTCTTCATCATCTTTAACTGCATGATGAGGCTAAGCAAAGAACATGTGCTAACTTCAGCCGTATTTACGGCTTGCAAATCCCAACTTAAAATTTTTGACGTTTTTGCATTGTTTCAAGCTTTGAATTGCCCCACTTTCAATCACAAGTTAGCACTGAGTCTTAAAAATGATGTCAACTCTTTCATTATTTATCACTGAGGAGAGATGACGACTTTGGTTCTTTTGTAACGTGTTTTTTTGTAGCATGTTAACATGCGTGATCTTTTGATGAAAAGAAAGAATCAGCGAGTGAACCGCCGTTACGCTGGCCGATCTGACTAGTAGTCAAGAACAGAAAAATTTAATTGAGGCGTACAGTACCGAGTGTGCACGCACCATATTCGCTACTCGCCTCAGACTACGCAAGTCAGTATATAACTGGGTGTGGTTGGGGCTTCCCATACTTTTCACAGGTTTGAGGCCTACACCCGATTTGTTCTGAATCACTGACAAGCTGAGAAGTCAAGTTCTGTCAATGTAGACGTATTTGCATGAAGGTGTGTTTGACTGGTAATTCCTGACTGGCAACTTTTAATGACCGGCAACTTTTACTGTCAACAAAAGAATCCAACCTCACGATGCTAAAAAAACAGGCGCTTCACGCCTTTCTTGCTTATAGAATGGTTACTTGGGGAGCACAATTGTATTATAAAGAATCTGTCCATGTAATAGCTCTAAAACGTCATTAATTTTTCCAATCGAATCGCAACTGTTAGAAATAGTGTTCTGCAACCCACGGCATCGCAATAGTTATCACTGTATGTCAAGATAACAGAAAAGCCGAAATATCTGGTATCAAAGGCACACTCTAATGTAACAAATAACCATTTTGCACGAAAACGTCCGCGTGTGTCTTCAGGAAAAATGCACATTTATTGCATGACATTCTTTGACATTTAGGGTTGTAATAATAGCTGTAATATATTATTTTACAATCTGCGCCTTCATGACATGGCAGTTAAAAACAAATTTTCACTGTAACAAGAAAATGTACTACATAACCACCCCGATAAGCAAACGTCCATCGCGAACAGGTCTACCGTGCAAAAAAAACAGGTCTCCAGCGATTTTACGGAAAATCCGCAACAAATGTGGTGAATGAGGCAGGGGGCTGATTTGGGAAACAGGACCAATGTGACATGTAGTACAAAATAGCCAACATGGCAAGCTACGTAATGCCAGGAAACTGCTGTCGGTCATCGAGAAAATTGCAGTTGTTCAAAAGTGGGAAATCCCCGTCTTACGCAAACATGTCAAAATGTTCGGTCATTCCCTGATAGCTAATCTGTTAAAGTAACAACGCTTGAAACGTTCTCAACACAACTATCAAATGCGCAAAGAAAAGACTTGCCAAACCCTTCTTCTTCCCTGATGCCGGGTCAATTTCCTAACTTACGCATTGACTGCATACATAGCTGCATCACCAAGCATGTAACGATATTCCAACTTGAAGCAACGCACCGTCAAGTATCTAGAAGCAAACCGCTTATAAGCAATGCATAGCACAAATAGTATCAAAAAGGAAAAGAGGACCAGAAAACGCATATTGTGTTTAAAAAATATAACATTCTGACGAGGCGCATTTGTAAATATTTACGTTCCCGGTCGAAACCCTTCATCGAATTTGTCACACCACGTTTGCAAGGAAAAAGCTTTTTCATGGCAAGAAGTAAGGTCAGAAATTGCTGAAAAGTTTTGCGCCTGTGAGACCCCCGACTCGACTGCAGACGCCCGGGGCGTGCAACGAGCTTGCACCGCTAGTGGCGCCGCGTCCTCACGTCTGCGCCATAGTAGCTCTCCGCAGCGAGCGTGCCTGCAGGGGCCTGCAAAACACTCCTACGCATACGCTTTTTGTCACAGGGCAAGAAGTCGGCACAAAAAGCCCGTAACCTTTGACGAGAGGTTCGGAGATACCGAGAATCGATGTCACACTGGCCGCGGACTCAGTGGCAGTCCCGCCAGCCGCCGTCTTCGGCAGCGCTCCTGACCAGCGTCCTGGTCAGTTGGGGCACTCCTGACCGGCCTCCTGGTCGGCAGGGGCGTTCGTGACCAGTGCCCTGATAAAGGTGACATTCCTAACTGATCTCCTCGTCCGCAAAGCAGTCCTGAACTTTCTTGGTCTGCCAGACACTCTGACAGACCTCCTGGTAAGTGCGGTACTCCTGACCCGTAGCCTGATTTGTGAGAGCATTCCCGGTCACTTTCATGACCTGTGCAGTCCTCCTGACAGGCCTCTCGATGTCGACAGAGTCTGGAGAGTCTGGAGAACCCCACCAGTCTCCCAGCCTGCGAGGCGCTTCTGACCGCATGCTCAACGTTGCCCGCTCCCGACCTCGGCCTATCGACAATCGATGGCGAGCGGCAGCCACGGTCACCGACCGGCGCCCCCGCCCCTGCCGCCCAGGCCGCGCTGCAGGTGCTGAGGCCGCGCGCGGAGCAGGTGCCGGCGCGGACACGTACCTTGTCGGCGTCGGCCGGCGACGCCGCCGGGGTGGTGGGGCTGGAGCCGGCCTGGCTGGTGGGGCCCGAGCCCGCCGGGTCGTAGCCGGGGGGCGGCGAGCCACCCGCCACCGCCGTCTCCTCCACCCGCTCGTAGAAGCCGCCGGCCGCGAATCGCGGCGAGCGCGCCTCGTCACCGTACTCAAACTCCCGAGGCCCGGCGGCCGGCTGACACCGGTAGTCCCTCTCACCAACCGTGTGAGAACGGTAGTCCCTCTCACCGACCGGCTGAGACCGGTAGCTGCCCTCGCCGACCGCCTGGGGTCGGTAGTCCCTCTCGTTCACAGTCTGAGGCCGGTAGCTCCCCTCAGTGACTGTCTGAGACCGGCAGTCCCTCTCACCGATCGTCTGAGATCTGTAGTCCCTCTCAGAGACCGTCTGAGACCGGTATTCTCTCTCACCGAGCAGCTCATAGTCGCGGCCGTCGCCGGAAAAGCTGCGCTGCCGGTCGTAGACCCTGAGCTCGCGGGTGGGCCCGGCCGCAGTGGGCGGCGGCGGTGGAGGTGGCAAGTACTCCCGCCCGTCACGCAACAGCAACGGCGGATAGTCGCGCACCAGCGTCTGGTAGTCCCTGCCCTCGACCGGCTGATGCTGATGCTGCTGATGTTGCTGGTGGTGCTGGTGATGGTGCTGTTGCTGCTGCTGCTGGAAGTCATGCGAACCGGAGGGCAGGAACGCCTTGCCGTCGTCGCCGCGCGGTGCCCCGGCGCAGGGCGGGGGCGGCGAGTAACCGGTCAGAAAGTCCGAGTGCACCATCTCCATGGAAGCGGTCGTCACTGCTGCGACCCGGTCACGCGGCCCGTGGGGCCCGGTCACTGCATGGCTCAGCGGAGTGCGGTGCGCGCTGTGCGCCCGACGCGCCCCGGCCTGCAACTGAGCTGACAAAAAACGGCCGCCGCCAGCCGCCCGGCCCCGGCAGACAGCACAAAAAACGACGGCAAAAAATCGATCACGTGATCCGTCTGGGGTGGGGACGGCAGCGCGGCCTGACACCTGGCGGACCGACGCGGAACCGCGCGCCCGACGACGGCCAAGGGCAGAGGAAGTCCGACGGAAGGGTTGGAGGAGAAGGGGGGGGGGGGGGAGGGGGAAGTTACTGTGCGCTGGGGATCGCTCTCCCTGTACGGCAGAGCTCCCGCTGAAGGGCCTTCCGACCGACATCCGGGTTCGCTCTGCCAGCTGCTGCTGATCTCATCCGTATGTGCATTGAGGCGCAATCTCTCCCACAGACATCGTATCAGCGCCCGCGGTAGAAGGGGCGTAGGGGTCAGACGGTGGCGGAGACGTCAGACAGGCAATTTGGCGAGACCCAGTGGTCCACTCCCACGCGGCCCTGACATTGACCCCGAGAGGTGGAGCGCGCCGTTTTTGTGCGCGGGTGTTTTTTCCGTCGCTTTTTGCTGCACGACTAGACAACAAAAAAGCTAGCCGGCTAGACGGCGTTTTTACGAGGCGGCCTAGGTGTCGTCCGGCCTTGCGCGGCGTCTCGGGGTCGTCGCGATGCCGTCCGTATCCGCCGTGACGGCCCTGTCCCCTCCCCCTGCGCCCGGCGGCGGCCGGCCGAGCTCGGTCGGAGCTGCGCACCTCCGGCCGGCCGCAGGCTGTCCTACCCGTCTCGGGCCGCGGGAGCTGCCGTGGCGCCGACTGTACACGGCCTGCCCGGAGCCGCGGAAGCTGCCGTGAAGCTGGCCCAAATAACAGCTGGGTGTTTGGCGACACTGCCCTGCCAGATGCGCATGTCATCCCAAGTCGCTTGTTCCTTCCCAGCTTACGGTAATTGGTCGTTTGTGGAGGTTAGCACTAAATTTGAGAACTAGGAAAAAACTTGCTCTTGTATAACACAAAAGCGAGGAACTTAACCTTAAAAAGTGGAGCAGGGGTAATGCACTAGGCTTTGTACGTAAATTATCCTGTGAAAATGTTTTGCTTAGCGTAATTTGACTACTTTTGGTATTTGATCAGCCTCGCGGCCAAATTAGTCCCGTCATCGTACAGCAAACTGGAGGCAGACCAGCTGACCCAGTTCACACAAATGACAAACAATGACTGGATAAATGTTCGAGGAAGTTTTGTTTATTGAGAAGGCACCTGATCCCAGCTGACTAACAATGAGGCTTTCGCGGCGACGCACCCAAAAAGAGGACCTAGTGAGCTGTAGCCGCCCTATAACAGGTCGGACGCTCCTCCTCGCGAAGCAGAAAGGGTCCTATTTAGTTGAAAAAGCTTCCAGAACACTGAGCGCATGGTCTTGCGAACTCGCAGCCTCGCAGTCGTGAAGCAGGTGCGTCATTGGCTGCCGGCGACGAGAGAGCCTACTGAAATCCAAGACCTATCAGAAGAAACGGGATTGTCGTTGGCTAGACGTGGGCTGCCAAAATAAGACGTTAAGCGTGTGCATGAGCATAGAATAGAACACTGCTACAATATTTGAGCCAGATGTGTGTGATGTGATGTGTGTGATGTGATGTGTGATGTGTATCATACTTCAGAAGGCTAAACGCAAGTAATAAAAAGGCAGTTACACATAAGGGGCAATCGCCAATCGCATTACAATTGGCACCAGCCATGAAAACAAATGGCCTATTGAGTCCAATCAAGTACGTACAGTAATGCACCCGAGACCAGCTGGGTAGCAAATCGATGTCTCTGCTGTCGGTGAATGGTTGTCTCGGTCGGCTTTTTGCGGCTGGGGGCGCACTGTCGAGGCACGGATATAGAACCGGGTTCAGTGGACGTCACCCAGAAATACCTGCAAAAAGATGCAACAAAAACCCGGCAGAGGAGCCACCGCGGCCAGGGACGGGCCGTTTTTAGCCAGCGCGTGTTTTTGTTGCGCTTTGACCGGCGTTTTTCCCCAGCGACCCTGACCCTGGGGCGCAAAAACGGAGGGCACCGACGCCATCCTTTGCCTGAACGTCTGCTCGGCACGGAACCTAGCAACAGCTCAGAAACGATGGCTTCACTGGAGAAAAGCGTCTCCCTGTACATGCACAGCAAGCCAGCAGTGGCCGTGGCTATTGCATATACATTGATGTGGGAGGTAGAAAGTCCGCTTCACGGAAGCTCCTAAATAAGTATCTATTTTTTTACCCCGCCCCTGTGCCAGCTTGCCATGAAGTAAATGGGAAGCAGTGCACTTCGCCGCTGTAATGAAAAGGATAGCTTCAGCGCCACCCCATGATTGACCGCTCCAGGTTCCGCCCAAGTACCGGAATCATAACCGGCAAAAAAACGAACTCCCCGAGAAGCGTCGCGACGGTGTCTGGAGCGGCAGCAGAAGACAGCGCGACGGCTGGCACGGCCGGCCGGGCGTCTGCCGACCCTGGCGTCTGCTGACCCTGGCATCTGCTGACCCTGGCGTCTGCTGACCCTGGCATCTGCTGACCCTGGCGCCTGCTGACCCTGGCATCTGCTGACCCTGGCATCTGCTGACCCTGGGGTCCGCTGACGCTGGCTTCTGCCGACCCTGGCGTCTGCTGACCCTGGCGTCTGCTGACCCTGGCATCTGCTGACGCTGGCATCTGCTGACGCTGGCGTCTGCTGACGCTGGCGTCTGCTGACCCTGGCATCTGCTGACCCTGGCATCTGCTGACCCTGGCGTCTGCTGACCCTGGCATCTGCTGACCCTGGCATCTGCTGACCCTGGCATCTGCTGACGCTGGCATCTGCTGACGCTGGCGTCTGCTGACCCTGGCATCTGCTGACCCTGGCGTCTGCTGACGCTGGCGTCTGCTGACCCTGGCATCTGCTGACCCTGGCGTCTGCTGACCCTGGCGTCTGCTGACTCTGGCGTCTGCGTCAGCGGAGCTCTCGCCCGACGTCAGCAGCAGCCGGGCTCACGGCTGGCGGCTCAGCCGTCGGCGCGGCAGACGGCCGTCGGTGACGTCACACGCCGCCCGGCCGTCGGCCTGTTGAGACAGGTCATGCAACGACGGCGTCGCCGCAAGCCAGCCGCCCGGCGCGGCCAGACCGTGACGAGGATGACGTCAGACCGTGACGCGGATGACGCCACGGTTGAGTCAGGTCGTGAGGTGGATGGCGCCTCCTAGTGCTTGGCCCGCGCCCGGAGAGCGGGCCGAGGGAGTATGCAGGGATAAAATGAGCATACTGGCCTTGACACATGACACGAGCTGTCGGCAGCGGAGGGCTGAGTGATGCTTGCCGTGTCCGATGGTGACAACAGAGACCGGCCAGAGGATTGATCATAGGACCGGCAAGCACACGACCCCACCGGTCGGCCCATCAGACTGCCCATCAGAGAGGGAAGCAGACTGGCCTCCATCAGACTGGTCCCACCAGACGGGCCTTCAGACGACGCCACAGTGTCCAGCAGACGGCCGCGCCGGTCGGCCCGGCCAGACGAGCCGCTGGTGGCCTGGCCGCGACCCTGGCGGCCGGGCGGGCCAGCCGTCTCCTGGCCCGGTATGTGGCAATGGCCGCCGCCGCCAAGGTTACTGTTAACCCGTTCTGCCCGGCAGCGGCGGCGGCGGCGGCGGCGTCCCGGCCCCGCACCAGGGTCGCTCGTGGCTCGCGGGCCCGGCTGGCCAGTCCGGGAGGGCCGCTGTCACCGGTCGGGAGACGGCAGGTCCTGGGGCAACGTCCCCACGTGGGCCAACTGAGCACCGCTAGCCGCTCCCGGCTGTTGAGGTTTCTGAGTCGGCTTTGTCTGTAGACTGTCATAAACCTTGAATGCAAAAATGACAACGAAGAGTGATCACGGCTTGAAACTGCTTTGATCGCATCAGTGGTTTATTCGATCACGAATGCTAGACGATATGTTCGGCTCACACTGGTCCGATGAATTGAACGAAGTAGTTTCCAAAGTCGGCATGCAATAAGAGCCACAGGTTCAATGCATTTTTACTGGTAGCTGCATTTTCGATTTGTTTGGGGTCTGGTTTTGTCTGGTCCCGCAGCACTCGAATGTAGACTTGGTTAACCGGAGGTGTGAAAACACTACGCACGACCTGGCCGGGCACGGCCGCCCTGGGGGCGGCTTTCGGCCCCCGTTCAGAAGCGTCCGGTGACATCTGGAGCTGGCCCCGAGCTTCCGGGCGCGCACCCCTTAAACAAACAGAAAGAGGAAGAGGAAGAGGCGGGTCAAATGCGAGCGTGACAGAGCAGTAGATGGGAAGCAAGAAAGGAGAGAGGGAGAGAGAAAAAGAGAGAGAGAGGGGGAGAGAGAGAGGGAGTGAGAGAGAGAAAGAGAGAGAGAAAGAGAGAGAGAGGGAGAGAGAGGGAGAGAGAGAGAGGGAGTGAGAGAGAGAAAGAGAGACAGGGAGAGAAAGAGAGAGACAGGGAGAGAGAGAGGGATAGAGAGAGAGAGAGAGGGAAGGAGAAAGAGAGAGAGGTGATGAAGGAGAACGGCGAGAGGAGCGGGCAGACGGACAGCAGGCAGCCTGACGGGGTGGGAGGGAGGTCAGACACGCAAGGGGGCCGGCGACGCGCGCCACCCGGCGCCGGTCTCAAAAGTGGCGCGCCCCGCCAGCCGCCCGTGGCGCGCCACGCCTCATAGAATCGTCATCAGCGCATAGAAGGGTTCGCAGCCGCCGTAATTGTGACGCTTTATGGCCCTCCACATCCGAGTCGCCACTTCCTGTGTCGGTGGCGTTGTCATGGCGACACAATTGGCCATCTGCGCCCGGGCGAGCGGGCGGGGAGGGGGTGAGGGGGCTGTGCACGGAGCCCTACATGCGTTTGTGTTTGTCTGTGTGCTCGTCCGGGGCTTCGGTTATAGACATGGCCGCGCACCGCGTGCGTTGGAATGGGGTCGGCCAGTGGAGATTCGGTCGGTCCGTCCCCAGCCGGTCCGTCCCCAGCCAGGGGCGGTGGGTGAGGCCAGGAGCCCTATCCCCGTTGCTTCGACATCAACCAGGGACATTCGGTCGGTCATGAACCCAGCACTTAAGTGGTGGGCGGTCTGGGCAGCAGAACAATCCGAGGCTGTGGACTTCGAGACAAATCGTCCTCATACATACGTTTGGGGTTTCTGGTGCAGTACTGATCGTGACAAAAAATCACAAACAACACACTACATCCATAAAAACAGGCAGGAAATTATTTCCTCCAAGACAAACTTGTTAGTTAAAGCTTATTTTAGCAGGTAGGAGGAGCACAAAATATGCATCACGTGGTAACAGAAACGAGCCGCATCAGTAGCCCGCAGCATGATTCCTTAACGACCGTTAGTGTACATTGTACATTGTACATTGTTTGGTCAGGAGCGGTCCCAACCGTATGCCATCGTTTGATCTGTCGCAGGCAGAACTGGCTCCAGGTCGTGGCAATCAGTACCACGGGGCTGTGGCTGACGAGAACCGCGCAATATTTGATTGCTTCTTGGGTGTTTATGTGTTATTAGAAATTAACAGCCATGTCACAGACAAACCAGCAATGCATGAAGTCCTGGCGTCCATACTCTGAAAGCTACAGCCATGCTATTATATTTATGTGTGTTGTTATGTGATCGTTTATGATCGAAACCGCCAACTGTCTGCTCCTGCATTGACTTTCATCCACTAACATTGACAATTTCGAAATCTTGACAGCATGCAAGTGCCAAACCAAAATCCTTGACATGAGCGATGCCCATAATGCCCGTCTATGGCATGTCTAAATTGCTTAAACTCATGTTACAGTCGCACCTTGTAGTGTGACTTTTTGCGCGTGACTGTTTGCTGGGACTCTATGTGCTGCAACTCCCCTACGATAGTCTGTTAACAATTACTGGAAATAAATCATGGCTCGTTGTTCACTGCCGCCGATTTACTAACACGTACGTGGCCAAACTTGCTTGCATAAAATGCATATATGACCCAGGACGGAGGCAGCTGGCCTAGCGCGGAGCTTCTGATTAATCCAGACCTGAGCGGCCCCGCAAGCGGCCGCTACGGCTGCACATTGTGCCACTTGGCCGAGACAAACAGACTTGCGTTCCCAATGCATACCAGGGCATCATTTGCGCTCCGGCTGAGCCATCTAAGCAAGCGATGATTTCAATAGGCTTGTTTTTTGCCCGCATTCAAATGAGGATCACCCATACTACACCGGCTCACAGTGCCACAAAGGACAATCATCATATTAATATTCAAAACGCCTCATTATACGCAAATGTCGTCCTCTGGTCTCGCTCGACGCACGTCCGCCTGCCCGTAACCCAAACCTATAATTTATCTCACGTACAATGGGAGGGCATTTTTAGTGGCGCGTCAACGCACCACCGATATAGGGGGCCTGTTTCACAGCGGTGCGTTCTCAATGGCCCTGGCCCGGGTGGGGTGCCAGCACCGAGTTGGACCGAGCCGGCCCGGGCCGGGCCACACTACGGCTATCGGTGCTCGGAGTTGGTGGAGAGGGCAGGACGGAGGGCACGGCCACGGGTGTCTGCCGCTGAGGAAACAGGCGCCGACATCGATGTGGAAGCTGGCCGAGACCAGGATGTAAAGCTCGGACCAGGCGCAGCTCGTATCGCTAGCGCAGTGCGAGCTCTACCGGTGCTCCAGCGGCGACGCCGGGCGCCGAGCGGCGGGGGGGGGGGGGGGAGCGTGAGCCGGTGTTGATCTGGCTGGAGCGGTCAACGCCTGGCCTCCAACGGCGGGGAGCGTGAGCCGGTGTTGAGTCTGGCTGGAGCGGTCAACGTCTGGCCTCCAACGGCGGGGGAGCGTGAGGCGGTGTTCTGCAGTTCTAATTCAAACGGGCGTCCCTTGAATATAAAACCTCTGTATGACACGACTGGGATGGTTCGAGGGTCTGGTGTGCTCGAGACAGGCTTGAGGGTCTGGTGTACTCGAGACAGACTTGAAGGTCTGGTGTGCTCGAGACAGGCTTGAGGGTCTGGTGTGCTCGGGACAGACTCGAGGGTCTCGTGTGCTCGAGACAGACTTGAGGGTCCAGTGTGCTCGAGACAGACTTGAGGGTTTTATGTGCTCGAGACAGACTTAGTGGTCTTATTGGTCGAGCTGAGACAAAACGAATTCACTTCGAATTACGATAAGATTGCTTCAGATTACCTCGAGCCAAGGCTGGCGGCTTGACTGACTAGGGCCAGACCGCATGGGCCGGCTGTGGTCCGAGACAGGCCGGGTCGGGGTGGATGACACCAGACCTGGGGGACGGGCGATGCGCAGCTCACCTGAATGCGCTCCTAAGACGGCACCATTTGCATCTGCATGGCCTTCTGGCGCCGATGTTCGCGCCCTAATGAGCAGGACGCCGGATCGGTTCTAATCCTCGTGCGCGCGTGGAGAGCGCTGCACAGGGCGCCAGAGCGGGAGGGGGGCAGCGGAGGAGAGGGGAGGGCAGGAGGAGGCAGCTGGCCGGGCTGGCCTGTCACTGCCAGTCCGCCGTGCTCCAATGAGTCGACAGACGACTGCCGTCTCCGTGGGCTCCTGATTGATTATCGTGAATCCTGATCGTCCGATAGTGGTGGGTGATCCTACTAAATGAATCCGCCGGGTCCCACGTGTTATTGAGATGCACAGCCGCCTTACCATGCCCGGGGGACGTCTGCCTCTCGCAGCTGCAGTCGCAAAACTGGGAGCGGAAAGGCCAGGGCGGTAAGAACTGTCTCCGGTGTGCCAGGGGCGCACCCAGAGCTTTGCCGAGGGGGCACAGGGTTGACAAATAGGTCTGACAATAAAAAAGTCTTTCAAAAAAAACATCGCCGGATGTCTCCCATTTCTTACTGAGGATATGTTTTTATTATATATATATATATATATATATATATATATATATATATGCATATGTACATATTGGTATATATATATATATATATATATATATATATATATTAAATGTACTGACGAAATTATGCGTCAAACAACTGCGTGAAATAAATCACCGGCATTCTTCATTTCGCAGTGGTTCAGTGGACTCTTTAACGCATGCAGCTCAGAAAGTTTGTCAGAATTTGTATTTGGGGTGTACAGGGCAAGCAAGAATTCCGCGAATGTAGACTGAAGACCAAAATAGGTCAACAATGTGCATTAACATTGCCAAGCCATGCTTGTCTGGATATGTTCAACATTCAGTCAGAATCGATTAGTGGCACAAGTTATGTAACTTAGTTTTGAGCAAGCGCGTTCGCATATCTTGGTAAAAACCCGACGCCAGGCGCTCCAGTCTCCACGAACCGCGCATGGTCGACCGTGCAGCTGACACGAAGTCGTATGATGATGATGATTTGGGCTTTGAGGCGCGCCGACCACGTTGGTCATATTGCACCCATCACAGTAAGTCCTAGTCAACGGGTGGATGAAGATGGTGCCACATCTGAAAGAAGTACCTTTCAACGCTATTGGGCACCAGCTCGTATATTTGTAGATATTCCGGGCGTATATTTCACCTGAGCGGTTCTTAGACTGATGACAAGAATGTATTAGCCTTTACAGCACCGCGAAGTGGTGCTGGAATCTGGTCGTGAAACTGGAAGGGTGGAGTAAAATCTTTAATTTCCGTGTTGCTGTAACTGTTAATCTCTCAAGAGGACAGCCTCAAAGTTGTAAACAAGCTTCGTCCAGTGTAATTGGTGAACTACATGAATTCATTTTGAAGGACATTGAGGAACATTATTTTACAATGGGCACTGTTGCGCGCTTGGTGCCCGCCCCCTGGCGTTATTTGCAGTGGCCAACGCCGATCGGTTTTGCGAAAAGTGCGACCTAAACCATCGTTATCCTTGTTACCCGGGATTATGGGCGTGTCTTTCGGGCTTTATGACGCACTCAGCTGCTGGAGCTACATGGCGCCGCCAGCCCCTCACTCTGGGGGGAAGGGCAGACACCATGGGGAATCGAACGCCGTTCCTGTGGTTTCCCAAACGCGCAGTGGTTAACGCAGGCGCGTTAGCTACTGTACTGTCGGCACCCGACGCGCAGGTTCAGACAGATAGGGTGGCATTTGTTTCACTAGTCGACTCTGCAAGATAATGCATGTTCTCCGAGAAACGTGGGATGGCCTTGTGCGTTTTGAACTCATTTCGCTCCGCTCCATTCAACACTTATGAGACCCCCTATTTTCGGTAAAGGTCCCTCTGAAAAAGAACACTACCGGGCGCATTGCTGCTCCCGGTCAAAGGCTGCAGGTCATTCTGTCTAAATGCGGTGTGTTTTCCGGCCGTCATTCCGGCGACACGGGACGGTATCCCCTGGCCGATCCGGAGGCCCTTAGAGGGATACATCATATCTTATTGGTCGGCTCCCTGACGCGGGAGGCCTTCGGGCCCGCGCAGCTGACTCCGGACTGATGCATAAACAGTCACTAACGCAACAACATCCCAGCTCGCCGCAGGTTATACAACACATAGACTCCAGTTGGGCTTAACGGGTTCATATTGGAGTAAGGTTGAGGCGTCCACCGTACGGTACTAGGGGCCCTGAATAGCAAAAGACGTCTAGTACCTCAACGTGAGCACTCATTATAAGTTCTTCTGTTTCTTTTGATTGTCAGAGGGCCCAGACCAACGCAAGAGACTCTGTGCCATTCGAGCTCCCGTCCCCGTTCCTGTTGAGCACATCTTCCCCTGACTGAATCGAGGTGTCTTGTTGACACAGAATGCCCTGCTAGTCACTGTAGGACCCTGAACGATACAGGGGCCCGACCAATGTAAATCGCGTGCCCGGTCCTGTCCCTGCTTGGGAAATGGGCCCGCCGAGCTCAGATAAACACGGAACCGACTGTTCGTTGTTTGTGATCTCTGGTCGAAGTAGAGGAACGCTCTGTCTCAGGGGTCCCTATCTGTGCAAGACATCATCTTACTGACCTTTGAGATCATGGCCCTATAGGATCATGGTCCTTAATGTGATCTGCAACCAGCCCTTCGAACCCCTCAGCTATCCGGTCAGCCCCTTGATCTTTGGTGTCGAGAGACCCTTCGACTCCTATTCGGGCCCCCTCAAACACCGCTCCGACCTAGGGCCACTTGCCGCCACAGGATCCCTGTTCGGCACTGTGGCACCTAACCGACACAGGAGCCCCTCATCGTGTCAGGGACCCCGAACATTTCAAATCGCTGACCCCGGCCCCGTTTCTGCTTGGGTAATGAGTCTCAGAGGCTCAGACGGACATGGAGCCGACTGTTCGATGTTCGTGGTTTCTGACTCACTTATACATCCGCATTATCTCAGGGGTTTCTCAAACGTTGCAAGGGGACCACCGACTGATATTTGAGATCACTACCCTACAGGCCGCGATTCTTTATGTGACCTACTGCCAGTTCTTCGGGTCTTTATGCCCTCAAACCAGGCCTTTGATCGTCGGTCCCGGTGGGCCGCCCGGGTCAATCCCCGGGCCTCATCAAACACTGCCCCTGGTCGGTGCGGGGCCCCTTGCGAGCACGGGGCCCTCCGTTAGACACTGTGATCCCCTGACAGACACAGAGGCCCCGACCAGTGTAAATCACTGGCCCCGACTTTGTAGCTGATCGGTAAGTGGGGCCCACTTATCAGGCCCACGCCAACACGGAGCTGACTGTGCAGTACTGGTAGCGCCTGTCCAACATATAGGCCCATATCGACTTACGGGGTCCCTGACTGGCGCAAAGGACCCTCTGACCGTTATTTGAGGGTCCGTTTTCGCAGTTCGGGGCCCCTGAATAAGACTCTGACCAGCCCTATATGCCCTCAGGCCCTCCAATCGGGCCCTTGATCATTGCACCCGCGGGCCCCCTAGGCTCTTCGGGCCTCCTCGAACACTGCTTCTGGCTGACTCAGGCCCTCTCACAACACAGGGCTCCTGCTAGACGCTGTAAGGCCCCGAACAATGTAAATCACTGGCTCCTGCTTTGCCCCTGCTTGCGAAATGGGCCCCAAGGCCCATGCTGCCACGGAACCGACTGTGCGTTTCTGGTGGAGTTTGACCAAAATATAGGCCCTTATCGGCTCAGTGAGTCCCTGATCAGCGCGCAGGGCTCTCTGGCTGGCATTGGAATGCCCGGCCCCGTGGGTCGGGCCCCTAAATGTGAGCTCGTGCTGCCTTTTCGGGCCCTCTGGGCCCTCAAATCGGGCCCTAAATCGCAGGTTCCGGGGGCCCGAAGGACCCTCTGAACCTAAGGGAGGGGGGGGGGGGCACGTGTCCCTCGTGCCCCCCCGCCCCTGCACGCGTTACTGGGTGTGACGACCTGGTGGTGTACGGCAGCCAGGTCATGGGCAATGACCTGGTGATGTCCGGGAGCCAGGTCATGGGTAATGAATGACCTGGTGATTTATGGTAGCCAGGGCATGGGTAACGCGTAGTGGCCAAGCGCATTGCGGGACGGTTGGTACGGGTCTGAAAGTCGTTTAAATCGGCGTGTCTGAATGCGGCTTATTTGAAAAAGATGACGACTGCATTTGTGTACTGGTTCAGGGTTCTGTTTTACACTGAACGCCAACAACTGTGTGACCAGATTCGGGGGATTCTAACATATACGCAGTACAAATTCGTCATAGCTGCATACCGCTCGAATAATCAAAAGCCATACCTGACACCAGAACACAAAGAGCCCTTGAATCGACACTGACTGGGACCTGTAGCCACCTGCAGGCGGCGGCGCGCCGAGCTCTGTTACCGTTCCCGACCTGCGCCACATTTGAATCGCGGCTGGTCGACCGTCGCGACCACGGAGGGCGTTGGTCGCGGCGGCGTCACCCCCCCCCCCCCCTCAGGCCGGAGCCGCTCCTCCCCTAGCGTAACCCGATCCGGAGCAGGCGCACCTGTTGGCCGCCGTCCAGCCGGCCGGCCGCGCGCCACGACTGCCGCGGACGCCGCCAGCGGCGCCACCAACGGCCCAAAAGCGCGCGCAGGGGGAGGAACGGCGTCTAACCCTTTCCAGAGCGGAACACGCCCGTGGGAATGGTGCCGCATTCTTGCACGTTTTCTGCCAAAACGTGCGCGCGTGGTTGGGGAAGGGGTAAAGCGCCTGAACGGGTTGAAATGTGGTATAATAGATCGGAGGCCGGTGGAAATTTAATACTTGGTCACAGGAAAATGTCGTGGGAAATGGAGGCCATGTGGAGGCAATTTGAGCTTGAAGAGCTACAAAGGTGGTGCGAGGTATGTGTGCTTCAGGTGCGCCGCACTTCAGTGGGACGCTCGATGTCACAAAGGCGCCGGGAGCGTCGCACCAGAAATCAGCTGTCAATATCGGCCGAAACGTCCACGAACAACGGATGACGGACAACGGATGACTGACAACGGATGACGGGCAACGGATGACGGATGACGGATGACGGATGACGGATGACGGGTAACGGATCGGCAGAGCCAGGTCAAGCCGCCAGCCGTCGGCCGGACCGTCAGCTGTCCGCGGCCTGAGGTCGGGGCGAGCCGGCCAATAGTCTGCCGCGCTCGACGAAAGAATCGTGTTCGACGAGGGCGATTGACATACAAGCTGCGTGACGTCACGGTCGACTGCTGCCGACGGCCACATTTCGGCGACGAGACGGCAGACCATTGCCGGCCTGGGGGAGGGGGCGGGTGGGCAGGGGGGGGGGGGGGGGTGCTGGCGGTCAGACGCTGACAGCTGCCCGCATGGATGAACAGTCTGCAGTGTCTGCTATTTTAGGCGCATTTGCTACATGTAAGCACGGCGGCTGTTCTTTCTTGAGAAAGATATGTTTAAAATTAATTCAAATTGTGCTACCGCGTTATATGGCACTCTACTGTTGGCTCCTCACTTTTGCATAAATTATATATATATATATATATATATATATATATATATATGCATATTTATGAGGATATGAAGACGTGATGAATGCGTTCACTATCTTACATCACAAGACTTTGACATTCTATCAGTCATTTTCGCCCATGCAATTTACGGCGTAGGCATCGCCTGATCAAGTTCCCTGGGGGGAGTTTGTAGCCGCCTGTATCATCTCATTAATCCCCCGTCGACGGCGGTCCTCTCTCCTGAACCCGGGAGGGGCCCAGAAGCCAACCAGTTCTTGCAGCAGCTCTATAGGGCAAGATAACAAACAGGCGAAACACGGGCACGAGCATTTCATCTCCACTGCACGTCCGGCTACGTGTTTAAGACGACCCTGCTGTGTTCCGCCCGAGTCACATCAGGCAACGTAGACGACCCTGCTACGTTCCGCCAGGGTCACATCAGGCAACGTAGACGACCCTGCTGCGTCCCGCCCGGGCCACATCAGGCAACGTAGATGACCCCGCTGCGTTCCACCCGGGTCACATCAGGCAACGTAGATGACCCTGCTGCGTCCCGCCCGGGCCACATCAGGCAACGTAGATGACCCCGCTGCGTTCCACCCGGGTCACATCAGGCAACGTAGATGATCCTGCTGCGTCCCGCCCGGGTCACATCAGGCAACGTAGATGACCCTGCTGCGTTCCGCCCGGGTCACATCAGGCAACGCAGATGACCCTGCTGCGTTCCGCCCGGGTCACATCAGGCAACGCAGATGATCCTGCTGCGTTCCGCCCGGGCCACATCAGGCAACGTAGATGATCCTGGTGCGTTCCGCCCGAGCCACACCAGGCAGCGTAGACTCATCGCAGCACTGCGCCAGGAGGGAGGGCGAGAGTTTGCCGGAGGGCTAGCGCAGAATGAAGGCGCTTCCGTTCTCGCTTAAAGCCTGCCAAGTTCATCGTTTCAGAGGATTTGGTCGTTTTTCACACAGCCGGGCCCAGACGAGTTTCTCCTGAGCCGTGCTCTCCGGGGGGGGGGGGGGACACTGGTCTCGAGCCGTGCTCTCCGGGTCGCCCCCGGGGGTGAGGACACTGGTCCCAAGCCGTGCTCTCCGGGTCGCCATCGGGGGGGGGGGGGGACACTGGTCCCAAGCCGTGCTCTCCGGGTCGCCCCCGGGGGTGAGGACACTGGTCCCAAGCCGTGCTCTCCGGGTCGCCCCCGGGGGGTGAGGACACTGGTCCCAAGCCGTGCTCTCCGGGTCGCCCCCGGAGGTGGGGGAACACTGGTCCCGTGCCGTACTACCGCAGCTTGCATCAGGGGGGACGAGCCCGTGTTTGAGGAGGGATTCGCGGCGTGGGGAGGGCAGCCCCATGGCATGTCAGGTCAGATTGAGGCCGACCAGGTGAGCCGCCGCGAGAGCAGGCCAGTGAATGGCCTTGCATGTGGGATGTACCACCGAGGCCAGGCCAAGATCGTCTATATCGGCCAGGCCAGGCTAAGGGGTAGGTTGAATAAGTTTTTACTGTTCAGCACTACAACTCATTTGGCGAAACTGCGCCTCTGATAAGACGTGGTTTAAAGACTTAGAAGACTGTCAGCTGAGGCATGGATTGGTCTTGTTACCCTCAATCTGACAGTACAAAATCGGGACGCACCACGAAAACGGCCATGTAAGTAGGGGAACACTGATGCAGGCGCACCACTGATGCACCGCTGATATACTATCCTCATGCAGCAAACGCACGGTCGATTTCAGGTTAAAAGCGTCGTATTACCACGTAAACCAGAAACATTTCCTAAGCACTGCGCGAAAAATGTGGAATGTTCCCACCGGTTTTCTATCCATCCTAGCCCCCCCCCCCCCCCCTCCCTTATACGTGCACTCCCGTATGAGCAATTTGCTCACCAATGAATGCCAAGTTCAAGTTGAAGAACATGCCCGCGGTTAAAATTCGCGCTTCCTGAAAGGAATTATATTTCAAACCATAAAACGGTTTCACTGGGTAATTCGAAAAGTTTCAATGAAGAAGTAAATGTTTTCCCCAAGTGCTAAGGAAGAAAAGTACGAAACAAAGGGAGTTGTACACTAAAAAAGTACGTAAATTCTGGTTAAAACCAACCAGAATCGGCGATTAAGTACCGAACTAGAGGGTCATGCGGCAGAGAAACTCCTGAAAGTCACACCCCTCCTCTCCCTCCCTCCCCCCTCCCCATGTCGGAGCCATTTGACGGCTGCACATTAATGGCCTGTAATGACTGGACCCACCAGCGAGCGTGGCTGAATAGATCGGCGACACGCTATTGGAAGCGTAGTAAACCATTCCGTGCGTAAAGGCACTGCGGGCTTGACAAAAGTCTTGCATGAGTCTCTCGAGCAGCTCGTGCGAAATGTGTCAGCCTCACGGGCTGCTCGCACAGAATATACCAGTTTCACTTGAGCAGCGTGTGCGGAGCCTCGCGGGCAGCTGGCGCAGTATGTGCAAGTCCCCCGGGTAGCTCGAGCAGACCGTGTCCACCTGCCGGGCAGCAGGGCCGCCTGCAGACGCAGAGAGGCCAGCAGAGCGGCGCTCAGTCCGGCCGTCAGTGAGACTGACAGCCGGGCGCTAATCCGGCCGATCCAATTAGCTGTTTACCCACGACATGTATGCAAATGAAACCGCGCCGGACGGCGCGGGGTGACACGTTTTTTGGCGCGCCCGGGCGTTCGCCACGGCCGGCGAGGCGGTGAGACTGGCGGCCGACGCCGCCGAGCGGCTGCGGCGCGCACCACCCGACTGCCGTCGAGACCGACGCGACGGCGTCGACGAGAGTGGCAGACGGCGCCGACGTCCGAGGCCGCGTCCGCCCGCCGCCCGCCCCGCCGACCGGTGCGGCCAGTTTTTAGCAGCTGCGGAATTCGCTACAGGTGGCCGACGGGGCTGCCCTTTTGACACCGGCGACTTTCGCGGCCGACACGACGCGGCGGCGTTGCGGGTGCTACGAGCCACTGTTCGCCACTTTACCCCTGACCGTCCGCCCATTCAGGCCGTCGCTGCCCCATGGGAAAACGACGGGCGCTGTTATCCAATATCTAAACAGATTCTTTTCTAAAAAGGCAGGTGAGCGGCTCAGGTGACTGCGCCGTACCTGGAAATTGGTTCGTAAAAAAGTCTGTGGGAACTTCGACGGCCCCAGGCGCCGGGTGTGAGAACTCGCGGCGTTTGATATCAAGTCACGTAGGAAGGGTTAGGTCTGGAGCGTTTCTATCGAATGTGCGGCACAAAAGAGGCAGCTTGCACTTTTTACTGCAATTTACGGAGGCTGAGGCTCTCGAATGCGTCTGACAAAAAAAGTTCCCACCGCGTTTCGGCGATGTCACCCTTTCGCCTGGCATGACACGAAGTTTTCTCCGGCGCGTTTTATACCCGGCCAAAAGCGAAAAATCTGGAGTGATGCACAAACAGGCGGCGCCCTCAACCATGCTGACGATTTCAGCACTCCCGACCATTTATCACTGAAGGGCCGAAAGACGGGAACGGCACCCTATCCACGCCGGGAAAGGGTGCCAACACATCGCCCAAGTGTTGGCGGCCCTGGCAGCTGGAGCGGCGCCGGCCCAGCTGAACGACGGGCCGGCGCTGCAGGCCGGCTTCCCTGCGCGGTAGGTACCTGTGCTGCGGCGGCGCTGTGGCGGTGCTGGCGTGGTGGCGCTGGCGCGGCAGCGTTGGCCGCTCTCAGCGCCGCCGCGCCGCGTCCGGTCGCACCCGCGCCTTACCCGCCCTAAAATACGGCCCATTGTCTCGGTCAGCCGAGCGCGCCTCCCCCGCGCCTCCCCGGCCTCGGCGCCGCGCCGCGAGGGCGGCGGAGCGTCTGGGCCAGCCGCGCCGCCGCCGCCGCCCTCCGGCCTCGCGGCTGCTGGCTGCCTCAGGAGATTGAAACAGTACCCTGGGGCGGGTAGAAGGCTGTGCGTACGCTGGAGAATGGCAGCAGAGTTCGGCTCAGTGAGCGGAACTATGTCTGATCTCACTTTTTCAGACTTGTCTCCAACGCCGCCTCACGGTGAAAACGTCCATTCCGGCTCGGAATTCAGGCAGACCGGTAACGTTCTCAGTTGACCCCGATGAGCAGTACGGAAACGTTCTCAGCTGACCCCGATGAACAGTCCGGCAACGTTCTCAGTTGACCCCGATGTTGACTCCAGAATATTTATTTGAACCCTGGAATCGATCGCTACGCATTCGATTATGGCGACAACAGATTATTTATTAGATCCCTACATCAACTATGTGTAGCCTCCGAAAAACATGCGATTGGCTACTAAAAACCACTGATTTCGGCTCGATTTCCGCCGAGTCCAGCTTGCATAAATACCGAAAGAAAGTAATTTCCCTTGACTTAACGAAAACTTGCTTGATCTCTAAAGAGAACTCAGAAGCTTTTCGTGAGGCGCTAGAATTGCCACTTATGTATCTGTCATTGTCTAATCAATGTCTTAACAATAAGGCTGCAGCATTTTTTCTACGGGCTTGCCGTAGTCACTTTTGACCTCTTTATCCGCGCAATCTAGTTCCACGAAATTAGGAACGTTTTCTGAGCATCAGCGTTCCTAAATACCATGAGAAGACATGCCTGGCAAAAGGTTGCAACTTCCTGGGCGCGGTGTTTTTATCAGCCAGCCGGTATTGACTAGCATTTGTTTGTGAGGTAAATCCAAAAGTCGCGATTGAAAAACAATTGATAAGGTGTCATTATCTTGCCCAAAAACCATGTTTCGAGACGGTGTTACTAAGCCAAATATTACTCCAGCCAGGGTCCAGTACTTGTCTGGAAACGAGGCGCGCGAGGCAACCGGACTGCGCGTGAAGGGGGAGAAAGGGCGCAAAAAATGGAGCGCGGGCTTAGCAGGATACCCAGGGAAGCGCATGCTGCTCCACCGGTAATGGGCGGCCCTCTGTCCACTGCGCTCTGAGAACTCCTGAGCGTTCTGAGCTCTGAGCTCTGAGCTCACGTCCGGCTGGTGTGACGACAGTGTGACCCGGCGCGCGGGCCGCCCCACGCTGCGGGCACTGGTCCGCCGGCATAGGCCCCGCCGCACCTCACGACTCCTGATGCCCAGTGATCCGACATACCGGCGACCGGGCCGGCATAGGCCCCGCCGTACCTCACGACTCCTGATGCCCAATGACCCGACATACCGGCGTCCGGGCCGGCACAGGCCCCGCTGCACCTCACGACTCGTCATGCCCAGTGACCCGACCTACCGGCGTCCGGGCCGGCATAGGCCCCGCCGTACCTCACGACTCCTGATGCCAAATGACCCGACATACCGGCGTCCGGGCCGGCACAGGCCCCGCTGCACCTCACGACTCCTGATGCTCAGTGACCCGACATACCGGCGTCCGGGCCGGCATAGGCCCTGACGCACCTCACGACTCCTGATGCCCAGTGACCCGACATACCGGCGTCCGGGCACATTCCAGAAGTACAGGTGTCGTCACAGCCGGGCCGTGACCCCACAAAAACAGCGCGAGCATTCCCACCGGCTCAGCACTCGACCCGATTCAAACCTAACACCTGATTGCGATCGCCGCAAAAATAATACGATTTGCATAGCCATCAATGGGCCGTGGCGGCACCGAAGCGTCGCTGTTTTGCATGTTAACCTGCCGGCACACATAAATCTGAGGGCATGCGATAAAATAATAGCGGCTGGGCCCGCTATAAAGCACGGACCGATGTAATGTCTGGAGCTTTATCAGTGCGGATTAGGCGGCGGCCGGGGCGGTCGGCTCTCGCGCCAGGTGATTAGCTACATTTGCATTTTCGCACGACCAACTGCGAACGCATTCAGAGCCCGGTTGAAAGAAATTCGGTAAAACAATGTGTGAAAGGCGTGCAAAAAAGGCGGCCCATGAGGACAAAAAACGGGGTTGAAATCAAAGACAGTATGTGAAGCGACCAGAAAGCCGTAACGTCATAATATTGAAGGCCAGAACCTCATACTAACCGCAGCTTCTGCGGTCTCTTTGGTTAGCGTGATCCATGCAGGTAAGAATTAATTAAAAAGACCATGTTCCACTGAATGGAAGAGCAACAAGGCTGGCGTATGGGTGCCAGCAGGGGTAGATAACGTGATGGTCCTTATTGCACTGAGGTACCATGCGCACGTGTTGCTGCGCAATCGTGGACTTTCATTAAGTTTCACAACATTACAAATCTTCTACTTCCACTTCTCCTAGACTTCAACATTGTCGGAACCTTCCAGTTCCGTGCGGGTCAGACCATTTGGTTCAGCGATACACAAGAGAAACATCGGTTAGCTGCCAGCCGCCCAGAAACAAAAGGCGAGACAAAAAGGTACGGAGGGAAAGCTATCGGTTGAAGTGGAGTGGCATTATCTGGGTGGGCATTTCCGTGAAAAGCCAGCGGTTTAAACACGAGTCGGAGCTGCGCTTGCTCCTCTCCAACTTCTGGAGGTGATACGCCACTGCCCGCTCCGCGTGCAGGCAACAAACTCAGTGTGGCTCCAGCGTGGTGCTCCTACACCGCAAACCACCCGAAATGTAGCCCGAAGAGAAGTCAGTGTCCAGGACAACACGATGGAAGCCACAGCAATGGATGTTCTTCCGAGTTGGGAAGGTCGATAGCCATTTCTGGGGGTGCAGCTTCGCTAAATGTGTGGAGGAGAAATGTGAGGTAAGCCAAGCTAAGCTAAGCAGTGAGAAATGACAAAACGCGGCCCCAAAACAGTCAACAAATTCTCCACGAATTTGGCCCGCTTTCTTTTCAAGACTGGTAAGGCTGGAGTACTAATTGGAGAGGGGGATGAACACCACTCAGCTGAATAGGAATCTACACCCCTGGCCATTTCCAATGAGCACCCATACGCCCAGTGTCAAATTTTCAGAGTTTTGGGTGCTCAGCCACCCTGCCACTCGGTTCCCCGCGCCCCTAATTGAAGCATATACTATGGCTGATTACTCAAGCTCCCTCATCTTTCTTCGTGTATGTTCAGTGTGTTCGATCATTCTGAATGTGGCCAATTTAACAAGGCTTGTATAGTGCAGTGACATTGAAAAATAGCCCACACGAGCTATGCAGTTTTATTTGAGGCCCGCTATTGTGATTTAGTGCCGGCAATAACAATCAGTCAATGGCACAACGCCTAAATCCATGACACGTCACGCAAATGTGCCCGCGAATCTGAAAGAAAAGGTCGTTTAACTCGCGTGTTATTGCAATCGATGACTGGCTGGACCACTGCACCAACCAGTCCACCGGACCACTCTGCCATAGCGCAGGGCGGAGTCGGCAGCCCAGCCCAGCGCCGGCGCTCAGCCTAGGCCAGCGCCAGCTCGGCCCAGCGCTCAGCCCGCCCAGCGCCAGCTCAGCCCAGCGCCAGCGCTTAGCCCAGAACACAGCGACCGGCAGCTCAGGCAAGCTCTCCCCGAAGAACCAATGGCAGAACTGTGTCGCGGCCGGAAGCGTTCCAATTGCTGAACCGCCTCGGATGCATTACGAGTTCCCGCCGCGGTGCAGCGGGTTCGCTCGACGCCGGGTCGTTCGGGACGAGTTCGGAGCGAGGTCAGCGGGCGCGGTCTGGTGACGCGCTGGCAGCGGGGCCAACAGCGTCCCAGCCGACCTAGGTCGGCTCCGCGAGCCGCACCGGCGCCGGCCCCGTCCCAGCCCCCTCCGCACCATCATCCCCTCTCCTTGAGAAAGGTCGACCCGGCTATCCGGTCTGCGGCGCAAAGGTACCGTCCACCAACGGTAGATGACAGCAGGGGCGCGTTAGTACCTGCCGCCACCGACAGATGGCAGGCAGCGGACGGCCGGCCGGCGACGCCTGCGTTTTCATGGCGCCTGGGCCTACCGACCCGTGAAATGCGAGCACGACCGGCCGACGGCGGCTGGCGGTGCGGCTCGCCTGCAGCGCGTCTGCAGCCGCCGCCGCCGCCGCCGGCCGCACACGCACCGGCCGCCACGGACGCCGGGCAAACAGCACGTGGAGCCCTGGCCGCTGCAGCTGGCCGGGGCCAGGCAGACGCCGCAGCATGAGAATATTACTGAACCTTCGTAGAGGAAGAAATTTGGAAATGCGATCGCGCAGTATGAGTGAGGTCCTATTAAAGGGGCGATTAAAAATTCATCCGCACGTTTCCGCACCGGAGCAAGAGCTGATCACGTGTTCGGTCATGCTGTCAGTGAGACGCATGAGGAAATACTAGAGTTGTACGTTCGAGAAAACATCGAAGCACCACCTGGCAACTGAGGCAATATCTGGCGGCTGTGACAGAGAAGCCCACTGGAAAGACATGACACGGTCTAAAACCACAAAGGCATCATTCCTAAAACCGAAGCAAAACGGTCGTCATGGGCTTTTCACATGGCTGCCTGCAGACCACTGGCATCGGGGGCAGATAGGCCGCTATTGATCAGCGACGGGGGCGGCGGGGCGGACCGGCGGCGGCTGCGCTGCGGACGTCGGTCCGTCTCACGCATGCCAATGGAAAGCCCCGACCGACGACCTGGAGCGGGCGGGCCGGTCCGGGACCATGGGGATGGGCCGGCGCTGACAGTGATGCCGCATCAGGGACCATGGGGACGGGCCAGCGATGACGGTGGTGGGGTATCAGGGACCATGGGGATAGGCCGGCGCTGGCAGTAGTTCCGCGTCAGGGACCATGGGGACGGGCCAGCGCTGATGAGTGCTGTATCAGGGACCATGGGGATGGGCCGGCGCTAACAGTAGCAATGTATCAGGGATCATGGTCAGCCCTGACAGTGGTGCAGTATCAGGGACCATGGGAATGGGCCAGCGCTGATAGAAGCGCTGTATCAGGGACCCTGGGGATGGGCCGGCGCTGACAATAATGTCGCGTCAGGGACCATTGGGATGGGCCAGCGCTGACAGTAGTGACGTATCAGGGACCATGGGGATGGGCCGGCGCTAACAGTAGCACTGTGTCAGGGACCATCTCCGGCGCTGGCACGAGCGCTGTGTTCCGGTAAGACGTGTGAGGCATGCAATCCCGAGTCGCATCACAAAATATCTCACTGGTGGCTTTTTCCTGCCCACGCAACAGCTGATGCCACTGGCGAGGCGCTTTATGGAACTAATTTGTGCTCCCTGCGACAATGACCTCGTAGTAATAAACCGGCGTCGGTATGAACGCCACCGAAGAGCCCTAAACGGCTTCATCAGCAACAATACTCTTCCCAGAACTGTTCTCAGCACTGAGTGATGCCCTACGCCGATAGGGCATCTCTCTAATGTCATGGTCACATGTTCGACATCCGGTCACCGAATCCGCGCCCGTTCCGCGCCAGAGATGCGGACTATGCTAAACGTCCCGGCCTCTCAGGTCTCGGCCAACTGTGCCGGTCGTCCCCAGCTACAGTTGCCCCAACGGCCGTCCCCAGCTACAGCTGCCCCAACGGCCGTCGCCAGCCACAGCGGGCGCCTCATCCCCGTGCCGGGCCGTTTGGCCTGCCGCCTACCTCAAGTCAGGCCGTGGTGCCCGCAGCGGCCGGGCCGGAGAGGTCATGAGGTCACCGGCCAGGGTCCAGGGGTCACCAGCCGGCCGCCGCCGGGGGGCAGGCGCCAAGTTTGCACCCGGCGAAGCGGTGGGGCGGCCACGGTGACTGTTGTCGGTCGCGGCCGATCAGTGGTCGCTATCGCTCATGCGGCCCTTCCGCCCCTGAGTCTATCATTTCTAATTAAGTGGTGGGACCCGGCATGGTGTGAGATATCAACACACTCCCCGCTGATCAGCGTGACGCAATCTTCAGCACCGCCCGGCCCCTGCCTGCACTTCCGTCTGAACATGCGGGTCTGGTGAGAGGCGCCCGGCTGGCTCGGCTCGACCAAGCGGAAGAGCGTCCGGTAGAAAGCACGAGCCGCTGCCGGATCCGGCTCAGCAGGGCCGAGTCTCGCGCGCCGTGTCCATGCGTCGCACGTGCAGGCACCACACCTCGCTCCGAGCCAGCAACCACCCTGAGGCCGTTTTGCTGACGGCGGCCGGGGCAGCGGCGCACCCCGACCCCGGGACCTTGTGACCCAGGGCCCCCCGGATGTCAGAGCGGAAGGCGGTCGAGCTGTGGCCGCCAGCAACGCAACCCTGCGGCCGCTTACGATTCCTAATGTGGGCCGCGCTGGCGACGCCCCATCACGGCGCACACATGGAGGTCCACCACGCGGTGCGTGGTGCGGTCCGGTCTCAGGTGCGAGCTGTATGTAGACGCAGGCTGGGCCTGAGCTAACCCGGCCATCGATTTTAACGGCCGGGGAGGGGCGGCAGACTCATGCCCCGGCTTTTGCAGAACGGCTCTGTAGTCACGCAATTCCGGAAATAAGGCCGGGCGTGAGTCATTTCCCCCGTCGGCGCGCAACTTCATGAGCGGCCAATTTCATGTCGCCCACGCGGTGCGAGCTCTGCACAGCTCGCCGTGTTGAGCTCTGCACAGCTCGCCGTTGTGACCTGTGCACAGCTCGTCGTGTCGAGCTCCGCACAGCTCACCACGCTGAGCTTCATACGGCTTGTCGAGCCCAGCTCCGCGTAGTAGGTCGCGGTCAACCCCGCAGAGTTCGCCTCGTCGAACTGCGACCGCTTGCCGCACCCTCCCCCCCCCCCCCCCACACACACAGCAGGTCAGCAGCGGGCGGCACAGCCGGCCCAGCTTTGGCGGCCCGACCGCCGGGTCGAAGAGGAGGGACACCCACCTGTGGGCACATCTTGCACTGGTACTTGCGACCGGTGTTGTTGGCGGCGACGCCGGCCGGCGCCCCGCTGAGGTAGCCGGGCGGCATGGACGGATGGCCGCCGGGCAGCTTGGAGGTGAGCAGCGTCGGCTGCGGCACCACCAGCATGTTGCCGGCGTGGCCGCTGGAGGTGACGACCGGCGGCGAGCCGGGGCTCGAGCCGTTGGCGCGCACCCCGTACAGGTAGTGGCTGCTCTCGTCCAGCGTGTTGTGGGCTGCCGGCACAAGTCACGGTCACGGTCAGCGGCCGGGCGCCGTGTCACTCTCGACGGCTCCGTCCGCACCCAGCTGGTGCGCTGAGGACGGGAAAAACGCCGGCAGGTCAGCGACGGGATACCATCAGCGACAGCGAAAGGTCGCGGGACGAGAACACTGCTACGAATGGCGCGGGCGGCAGCAGGGCCGGTCTGACAGCGGGTGGCAGGAACAACGTCTGCCGATGGGGGCGGGGTCGGCAGCGACGCCCGCACTCCCGTAGCAGTCGCGTCAAGTAGCGCGAGGGCAGGAGAACAGGAATTCAAAAAGTCTTCTGATCTAGGCATCTGAATATGTCTCGCATGCCGGGTGTTTTTCTAAAACAGCGTTACAAACAAACGCATGTGAACAAAGGCTGCGATGCCGAGGGGCCGTTGGGCAGCGCACACCGCGTGAGCACGTGGCTCGGCCGCGGCTGCCCGGCCGGCCCTTCACGCAAGCTCGCGTGTTCGCACATGGCTCGGCCGGGGCTGCCCGCCCTCCCCCCCCCCCCCCCCGTGAGCCCGTGCGGTCGCACATGGCTCGGCCGCGGCTGCCCGGCTGGCGCGCTCCGGCCCTCTCTCCTGGAAGGGATCTGGGAGGCTCGGCCGGCTACAAGATCTATCACGATTAGGAAGAACCCAAATGGCCTCGTTCTGAGTTTGATGGTTTTGCCGCGAACTTGGGTCGTTCATTTTGTGAGCTTGGCCGCGATTGCAGATTGTGGTCGGCCGCCTCGACCAGCGCGGCCGCGACCAGCGGGTACCCGCAGGCTGGCGCCCGCTGTCCGGGACTGAGCGCGGCCCATGCCGAGTCGGACATGAACGGTTGTGTCTGGGAGAGCTGGCAGCTTTGGACGCGAGCCCGCAGCGGCGGCTGGAACCAGCCCAGGGAAGCCGTGAAGCACACGTCCCAGCCGGGAGCTCGCAGAGCGCTGTGTAGGTCCTGCCATGTGGCAGCAGTGCACGATGGTGGGCGGAGGAACGAAGTGAGCGGTGCATCCGCGGAAACTGTAGTCATTTCTTTTTATCTGTGATCTCATACAACCAAAACAGTCATAAAGCGGGTTTCTTCTGACATTTGCCCACTTCTTCTCAAAGGTAGATGGATGGCTTGCCCCCTCCCCACACCCCACAGGAATAGGAAATTACCATCCTGCCGTATATTTTCCATTTATTTTGCGCGTTCCAAAAAACAGATGTCAATCCATCGAGAAAAAAATACTTCTACAAACTGCGACATTTTGTGGCGAGCCGGCTGCGACCAATGGATGTCATATCCACGAGCCTCAATACTTCAGGGCATCTAGCTCTCACTTCGCTGTTGCTGGAGATCGGTAGCGTGTTTCCTGACGGATTACTCTGTGTTGTTTGGATTTTGTTTGCGTTGGTAGAATGAGCATGAGTGCAGCAGCTTCAGGCGAAATTGGTCACACGCCACCGCACGCCTTCATCAGGAGCGTCCACCCTTGAAAAAGCTCAGCACCCATGAATGCGCTGCTAATGGCGGGCAACAATCGCTTCAAGCAGCTGGCATTTCTGCGTGGCCAGCAGCGGCCGGCGCCGCAGTGTGAAGCCGGCCGGGCGTGGGGCGGTCACGCGCGGGCGTGGGCGCTGACCCGTGCCGCACGACACTGCACGGGCCGCGGGCCGGCCGAGTGGCCCAGGCGAGGCAGGGTCGTGGAGCGCAGGCCAAACGCACCGCCAGAACTGCCGTTTGTCGCGCTTCGTGTCGCCTTGCACGGTTAGACGGTGCGCGCTACTGAACGGCAAAGTTTAGATGGATGGCGACCGCGTGCGTGCTTTCCACACATGCAGCTTTGAAGTATTCGCACGCTTGGCAATGGGGCATGTCCAATCAGGCACACCCGAGGCGTGTAGACCCTGTGTGGACCGGGGAGGCCGTCAGTGCCTCGAGCCTTGGGTCGGCGCAGCTCACGGCTTATCACATCTCTGCCCGCGCCAGTCGCTGCCCGATACAGCACGCGACCAAACGGTGTTTCGCTGTCAAAGGGGCGCACCGCTTCGGCTTGGGTGGTCCTCGTGTTCTCGTAGTGAGCTGTGCATGTGTGTATTCGTTTGTACACGGCGATCATGGCACGCATCAACATATTCAGTGGCATTCGCTGCTCTCTTGTCATTCGCCCCTTCTTTGTATTGGTCTCATTGAAGTTTCAGGTGACTGGAGCCTGCCAGCACCTGTCTTTAAAAACACCGCATAGGATCACGATAGTGGCTTCGTGATGGAGCAGCATTCAAAGTCTAACCCCCGGAGGGAACCCTGCGCAGCCCGGCCTGTGTGCACAGTGACTGGCTGACTGGCTGGCTGGCTGGCTGGCGCATGCGCACTCAAGGCCAACTGAGGCGCATGCGCTTAATGTAAGTGGAATACAGATGACATAAAAAGGTTAGTGTGTGGATCAGGACAGTTTATATTCATGCTAGGGGAGCATTTGTGTTCACAGTCAGATGAGATGATAATTTCTAAGCAACGGTACAACTTCCAAAATCGATGAGCATCGATTGAGCTTAGCGCACTAAAGGCTCCAAACAGCGTCACTCTGCTGCTCCAACCTTCCGTTGCTTTTACGCTTTAGTTTAATGTCGTCCAGCGACGTTTCAGTCGAAGGAGGGTTCTTTTGAGAATGATGCCAGCGGTGCGGTGCCTAATAAAGGTTACAATAACTTGGGGCAGAACTAGAGTATGTCTATGATTACTGATCCTCCGGGTCCCAATGCGCATGCGTGCTCGCCTCCCTCACAGCATGTTGACGTCATCGTGGTAACACCCAGCGACAAAAACGGCGTCAGCGCGGCTGAAGTGGCGCGGTAAAAAATGCAATAACTGCAGTGCCAGTGACCTCAGGAGGAAGCCGACAAAAACGCCTGGGACGGCCAAATCGTGCTCGGTGGGAGGAGGGAGGAACGCTGCGAGACGCCGGCTGAACCGCAGACGGACCGGGTTACAGCCCGCGGCGGGCTGAAGGGCGGGGAAGGGCTTGCACCGAGGCCCCGCTTCCATCAGCCCGGGGCGGACTGACGGGCGGGGAGGGCCGGCACCGAGGCCCCGCTTCCATCAGCCCGGGGCGGACTGACGGGCGGGGAAGGGCCTGCACCGAGGCCCCGCTTCCATCAGCCCGGGGCGGACTGACGGGCGGGGAGGGCTTGCACCGAGGCCCCGCTTCCATCAGCCCGCGGCGGGCTGAAGGGCGGGGAGGGCCGGCACCGAGGCCCCGCTTCCATCAGCCCGGGGCGGACTGACGGGCGGGGAGGGCTTGCACCGAGGCCCCGCTTCCATCAGCCCGCGGCGGGCTGAAGGGCGGGGAGGGCTTGCACCGAGGCCCCGCTTCCATCAGCCCGCGGCGGGCTGAAGGGCGGGGAAGGGCCTGCACCGAGGCCCCGCTTCCATCAGCCCGGGGCGGACTGACGGGCGGGGAAGGGCCTGCACCGAGGCCCCGCTTCCATCAGCCCGGGGCGGACTGACGGGCGGGGAGGGCCGGCACCGAGGCCCCGCTTCCATCAGCCCGGGGCGGGCTGACGGGCGGAGAGAGACTAGGACCGCGCTCACGGTCTCAACAGCCTGGGGTGAGCCGGGACTGGAGCGCGATCCCAACAACCCGAGATTGGCCCCGCTCTCAAGAAAATGAGCGGCTGCTGAAAACTAGAGTTCATCGGCCTTCAATGCTTACATTCCGACTGTGGCGTTGCTCACATAGTGCCAGCCCACGCGGGTGTGAGGCCTTCAAGTGGGGACGGACCTGGTGGTGGCTTTCTCTTCTAGTCTTCGGCGAGTAAGCGCATGGACTTTCCTGTCGCCGTGAAACCCGGTAAGGTGTTTTTTTCGTGCTTAAGACTGGATGCCTGAACGGAAAGAGGTCTAGAACAATCGACAAACACATGGCAGAGGACATCGTGCACACGCTCCACCAGATGATCCTCAGGTGCATGAGCTGCCTGCATTAGCTTTTGAACGATTACCACGAAGACGATTTTCTTAGGGTAACATTTATGGCTGATGCAAGCAGGTCACAATGGCGACCATTAAAATACGGAGGTGAATCTTACGATGACGGATTGAGGCAAGACTACAATGTGCATCGCTTGCGGCGTAAAACTGTCGATTGTCTCGAAATTCTAGCAGTAAGCTTTGAGTACACCCTAGTTTGCTTCACCCAAATGACGCACTTTCAGGGCGTTACAAAATTAAGAATAGTATTGAGCAGATATACGAATGAAATATACAGCAGCTGCTTCTTGGTTAAGATGCAGCGAAGCTCTTCTGGCACGACGCCGTGAAACACCTGACGAGCTCGATTCCATCACTACAGCCGATGTCGTCAACCGCCCAGCCCTCCATGCGTGGCGGTGTTGTTTTTGCTCGCGCCGGTCGGGCCGGGTCGGGCCGGGTTGAACGCGCCGCGGGGCGTACTGTTACGTTAGACAATGAGACGTTTTTAGGGGAGCAGCGAGGCTGACGCCGGCGTCATCCGATGCTCCAGATGACGTGATCACGGCCCAGCGGACAACTCCAGGAGTTGGCGCGGAGTGGCACACTCGGCCACTCCGACTGCGTCGGCTGCGACCCGACTGCAGGCAGGGTCTGGTGACCAATGGTAACACTGGACGGCCTGACTGCAGACAGGGTCTGGTGACCAATGCCAACACTGGACGGCCTGACTGCAGGCAGGGTCTGGTGACCAATGCCAACACTGGACGGCCTGACTGCAGGCAGGGTCTGGTGACCAATGCCAACACTGGACGGCCTGACTGCAGACGGGGTCTGATGACCAATGGTAACACTGGACGGCCTGACTGCAGACAGGGTCTGGTGACCAATGCCAACACTGGACGGCCTGACTGCAGGCAGGGTCTGGTGACCAATGCCAACACTGGACGGTCTGACTGCAGACAGGGTCTGGTGACTAATGCTGACACTCGGATGGCTTTTCCAGTTAACTGAGAGCTGAGACACGCATCGAACCCATGGAGTCCATCGCCAGAAACATAGGGCCTTTTGAGTTTTAATTTTTCCGAAAGAATGGGAAGCTGGGCGCCAGATGATTTTACGGCACACAAATATGGGCCCGGCGCTTTCGTAGTGACTTCAAATATTTGCATTCAGACTGCGATAGAGGCGGTGACATGTATGGTAGTGTTGGCATTTCGATATAGAGGAAAACAATATCGATGTTTTCTTGGAACCATTCAGCAAGAAACGATGCTCACTAAGTATGAAGCCAATAACCTCTAGAACAGCTATGGCATCGTAACTTCTAGCAAGTAATCCGCTTACCTAAATGGCACCACATACATTGCATTACGCTTCCGGGGATAAAGGCGATGACGCCATTTTGGGCGAGGTGTTCAGCATCTCAACATAGTCGTTTATCTAGTTACGATATCAAAATGCAACACAAGATGGTCGACATCGATCCCATGTCATCCGAGAAGGGCTTAAAACACAGTGTCCACAACTGTCTCGAATTAAAAAGGATCTGTCGCAGATAAGAACCTAGCCAAGGGAGGCGGAGCTTCATAAAGTTAACTGGGGTTTCAGAATCAGGGGTTCCTGAGTAGCAAAATGTTTGCAGCTTGTAATGCTTTCAAGCCTGTTTTTGGTGATTTGGCCCCATATGAGGGACTGATGCAAATATTAGGGATAACAGCAGTCCAAACGGCGCAGAGCTCCGTGCATCGTTACCAGTTCAGGAGAAATGTCAGGCAGATTCAGCGTTACAAAGGACCGCAATGAAGGCAACACCAATCGCGTGCTGTAACCTTTTCCAGCGAAGCACTCGTAGCATGGAGTCACTCTCCTCCATCATGTCATACCTAAACTGAAAGGCATATTCTTACTCGTTTCCAGAGTGCGCGCTTCACCAGCTGGCCAAAGAACGGGTGGGGCTGCTTAAGCACTTTGAGCTCGCGTGATCTGGCGCAAGAAAATGAGGATGGCCGATGGACGATAGCTGGGTTGGGCGTCATAGTTCCCAAGGGCGGTCCAAGGGTGGGGAGGGGGGCAACAACATTATGGCACAGCTCGGAGACGAAGCGAAAGTAGATGCCTTACATAACTAACCTGTTCTTTGGCGGGCCGGGGAGGTATTCTGATTTTGGTCCGTTCTCAAACATGACGCAGGATTTCCTTTGACTTTTCGTTAAGAAATAACAACATTGCTACGCTCGGCGATGTAGCAGATGCCTTTCCAGCCGCAAATTTTAGTGATGCATATTTCTACAGCACTTGGCTGAGATTTAAGCGCAAGCAGCTTAGCTGGGCCAGGTGAAGGCCAGACTGTCAACGGCGACATCAGGGGCGTCGTGACATCGGACTACCAACAGCGACAGTCGTCGGACAGGAGGGGAAGGGGGAGGGGTGCCAGCCGGTGGCCCATACCAGCCTGATGGCCGGGCGTCGTCGGCCAGCTCGCTCACCATAGCTCTCCTCGGGCCGCCACCACATGGTGCAGACCGGCCGCGCTGTTCGAGCTCACGCAGGGCGCACGATGCACTTTGCACCCTCTGCTGAGCTCACACGCGGCCTCAACAAACGCGCACCCTCTCTCCAGCACTGGCCGCGCCAAAGGACAGAACCCACGCGCTTTGGAGGGCGTGTTGGCAACGCCGAGTTTTTTGCGCACATGCGGGGCGTTTTTGTGAAAATTGGATATTTTTTATCATCTGCGGTTTTTGCGTGCGTTTTTGCGCAGGGGCGGGACGGGAACTGCCGTATGGTGCCCTTGCTCGGTGTCCAGCTGACAGGACACAAGGCCGGCGGGAGGGCGAGTTACCGGGGTCACACCACCGCCAGCGACCGGCGGCACACTTACCCATGAAAACGCGCGCCGAGTACAGGAACCCATCACTGTTGGGCGCCTCCATATCGTTACACCACTGCTCCGCCGGCGGGAGCCGCTCGCCGGCGCCGCTACCGTCGTCGGACCGCATTTGGCAGTCTTTTTCCACCGTCAAAAAACTAGTGACGGCGCTCTCTCAAAAAACCTCCAGCCTCTGGCCGGTTGTTTTTGTTGACGCGGCTGCGTGGCCGGCGCCTCGCGCTGATTGGTCGAGCCGGCCGTAAACAGTGCGGGTTGTCGCGCGATTGGTCGGGCGCTTCTGACCGGCGGCGCTGCGGCACGCAGCGCGCGGCGGCGGCGGCGGCGGCGGCGGCGCTGCATCGCCTCGTCACCGCCGCCGCTGCCGCCGCCGCCGCCGCCGCCGCCGCCGCTAGCTTGCAACGTGACCTTGCCACGTGCAAAAACACGTGCAAAAACATCCGCTGCAGCGCGGCAGGCGGCGGCCGCGTCACGGCGGTGCAGACATCGCGCAGTGGGGCAGGTCAGCGCGGCCCGGCGGCCGCACCGCGTGCTGCAGCCGGCAGCGGCGGCCGGCTACTCCGGCATCGCTGCAGCAGAGGAGCGCGGCGAGGCTGCCAGGGCCGTACGCTGTCGGTCATTCTCGCTACCTTGGAGCAATGCCCGACCCTGTGCGAAAATGCCTGTGAACGTGGCGTCATCCGTTGGCAGCGCGGCGGGTGCCAGCAAGCGCACATGAACCCCCCCCCCCCCCCCCCGACAACCCGCCTCGCATATATTCTGCACTTCCCAACGCATCCCTTGTTTTCCTACAAATCAGGTCAAACCCAGCCTGATCCCCTTCCCAGGAGGCGCCATCCGCGCCCATGCCTGACAAGGCGACGGCTCACGTCTTTATCTGGCATTACCTCTGCATTCGCAGTGCGTCGCCGGAACGTCCCGAAAATTGTGGTGTAGAATTGGAGCGGGCAGTCGTCCCATGGCCATTTTTGGGTGAAGTGCCCATGTGCGGGGACTCTCCACAGCCGTCCCTCACCATGGCTATCCTTCACCACAACCGCCCTTCATCGCGCCGTCCCTCGCCACAGCCGCCGCTCAACACAGCCGTCCCTCAACACAGCCGAGGCAGGATCGGTGCGGACGGCCGTGATAGATAGGCAGTCGAACGTAGCTATCGGGCGTGTTATCTGCTGTAGTGATCTGCTGGCTTTGACCTGCATTCTCGGCACACCGATGACAGCTGCGATAGCATGCGCTCCCGTATTAGCGTCCGATAACGACGGTCCGGAGTCACTTGCCCCTGGTGGCCAGCTGCTGCCAGGATCAGGCCGGGCGCGGAGCAAAATCCTGCCGGTAAGCTTTGTTTGCAGCGCTTTCGTGTGTGATCTTTCTTGCGCATGGTTTTGTCACTGCTGTCGGTACATGACCGGCGCAACAACCCCCGCCTACCTACACAGGAGCTGACATCAAGTGAGCATAACACGCTGGCCCCGCAGAAATCAGCTGACTAAGGCACCGCTGCCATCTTAATGTGCAACGTAAACTCCCTCGCAAAAAACGGCCGCCCCCAGCCAAGTTCAACAGAGGAGGCTCACGCGGAAGGTCATCAGCGGAGGCTGGCGCGGCGGCGTCGGGAGGGCGGCCGGGCCGTGCGTCAACACTCTTGACGTGGCTGCACCTGCAGGTGACCCCGCGCCCTGCCACTGCAGCTGCACTTCACACACCGCGCCAGCCATACGCGGAACGCTACCCAGGCGAGCTGCCAGCTGTCGCAGCAAAGAGCGCATGCCCCGGGCCGAGCAATGCCACGGAACATGCAGTGAAATGCTGCCAAATTGGCCGTCCATTCAGAAGTGGCCCCACCGCAAAGTGACGCACAAATTGGCGGTGTGCTCTCCTGCCTCGTTTGGTGCATTTTTGGTATATTTGGCATATCTGGCTCATCTTGCTCGGTTTCAACACTTTATGTTGTAGCAATGTTCTACACCTTTGGTCTTTGGAAGAGCCTAATGGAAGTGAGCACCACGTTCAGGTTCTTTGATCGATGGTACTGTTTTAGCTCATGACGCTATATGGCCGAAGGTGAAATGCAAAAATTACAATAGTTCATGTACTTGGACACCTGGCGTTCAAAACGCGCTGCTTGAAGCCATCACTTCATCCTCGCTCTAGGAAAATACGCTTCACGACTGTAACAATACGCGTAACCTACCTGATGTTCTCGTAATGCGAACCAATCAGGCACACCATTCTCGTCACGTGTGCTAATGTCATTCGCTGCTGGCGTGGCCTGCCAGGGCCGTACAGCCGCAGCATGACAGTCGGCAGCCGCAGTCGCAGTACAGCCGCAGCATGGAAGCCGGCAGCCGCGGCCGCAGTACAGCCGCACCATGACAGCCGGCAGTCACAGCCGCAGTACAGCCGCAGTAAGACAGTCGGCAGCCGCAGCCGCAGTACAGCCGCAGCATGACAGCCGGCAGCCGCAGCCGCAGTACAGCCGCACCATGACAGCCGGCAGTCACAGCCGCAGTACAGCCGCAGTAAGACAGTCGGCAGCCACAGCCGCAGTACAGCCGCAGCATGACAGTCGGCAGCCGCAGCCGCAGTACAGCCGCAGCAAGACAGCCGGCAGCCACAGCCGCAGTACAGCCGCGGCATGACAGCCGGCAGCCACAGCCGCAGTACAGCCGCAGCATGAAAGCCTGCAGCCGCGGCCGCAGTACAGCCGCAGCAAGACAGCCGGCAGCCGGCAGCCGCAGCGCAGCCGCAGCATGACAGCCGGCAGCCACAGCCGCAGTACAGCCGCAGCATGAAAGCCTGCAGCCGCGGCCGCAGTACAGCCGCAGCAAGACAGCCGGCAGCCACAGCCGCAGTACAGCCGCAGCAAGACAGCCGGCAGCCACAGCCGCAGTACAGCCGCACCATGACAGCCGGCAGCCACAGCCGCAGCGCAGCCGCAGCATGACAGCCGGCAGCCACAGCCGCAGTACAGCCGCAGCATGAAAGCCTGCAGCCGCGGCCGCAGTACAGCCGCAGCAAGACAGCCGGCAGCCGGCAGCCGCAGCGCAGCCGCAGCATGACAGCCGGCAGCCACAGCCGCAGTACAGCCGCAGCATGAAAGCCTGCAGCCGCGGCCGCAGTACAGCCGCAGCAAGACAGCCGGCAGCCACAGCCGCAGTACAGCCGCAGCATGACAGCCGGCAGCCACAGCCGCAGTACAGCCGCAGCATGACAGTCGGCAGCCACAGCCGCAGTACAGCCGCAGCATGAAAGCCTGCAGCCGCGGCCTCAGTACAGCTGCAGCATGATAGCCGACAGTCGCAGCCATAGCATGGCTCTGCGGACAGCGACTCGGTCTGGTCCGCCTGGCCGCCAGCCTCCGCCCGTTCACCACGTGGTCAGCTCCCTAGCGCCCCCACGCCCTGCCCCACGCCCCAGCCCTCAGTGCTGGTCACTGTCCCTCTCTAGGTCTGTAGGCCACAGTAGGCGCCCTGTTCCGTCTCTCCAGGCCCGCAACGTCCTGAACCCGGCACCCGTCCAGGTCCACAGCGGCTGCGTGGGGAGGGGGCGCCCCTGCCCGCCGGCTGCGGGAGGAGGGGGCGCCCCCTGCCGGCCGGCTGCAGCGGTTTGTACACCACGGCGCTTCCGCGAGCTCACTGCCCGCTGATTTGGGCGGGGTCTGATGAAACCGGCGGCGCCGACCGCGACCGTTGCCGTAAACCAAGGCCGGTAGAGCCACGGGTGTTGTCAACATGATGTCAAGCCAGTGACACACACATCCTCACGTGCGGGAGGCCGTAATTATATTTGCAAGATGATGGGGATGACGTTGGAAAAGATCATCCCCAAATACACCTCAGAAATGGACAGCAAGAGGCCTTCGAGACCAGCTCTTGTCGGAGTTTGTGGTAGAACCCTCTGAGAACGACTGAGGAGGCAGATCAGACCAGAGTTATCAGCAAGCTCGTTCCGACTAACGGCCATTGACTCAATGTTGCGATTCAAGAAATGTAAATCACAGTGGAGCGTTACAGACGTTGAGGACCAAACCCTAAGAAGTAACAACTAAGCCCGCCTGCGAAACAAACTATGCAGCCGAATCACTCTGAATGCAAGGCAAACAAATTCACGGAAGGCGCTGACTCCATCGTCCACTTTGAAGTCAAATACTTGGCAGTTCCGAAGTCATGTACGGGAGCAAAGCGATGATATCATGTTTAGAAAGGGATCAGGACGAAAAATACAGACTTGCTTTCCCCATCAGGCGTAGTTTTCTTGCATGATGCAACATCCGCAATTTGGAGCTTTCCAGATATTTTGTTGAATCCGCCCTTTGGAGGGCATTGTCCATGGAATGTTGATTTTTGTGCTAGAATAAATATCTATTGGACACTGCTTATCTCAACGCTATACGCCCTCTGGATTTGTGCTTGGCGGCCGTTTTCCAGGCCAGCACGCCTTCCTCCTAAAAAATGTTGTGACACCAGGCCAGGGTGGCTGCTTGCCAAGGGCACAACCATTTGCCCCACTCGGATACTAGGAAGGCCCAGATGACCAAGACAGAGCATTGCATCAGATCAATGGGAGGCCGGGACGGCGTAGCGGGGAAGGAAGGCGGAGGGTAGTTGTTTCTGCCCCCTCCCAATTTTTGGGAGGACCTTTTCCCAAACCAAAGTGTTTGTATATATCATTTTAACAAAATTCAGATTAAGGAGGGCCATAGCTGAGCTAGAGAGTAATAAATCGGGCCCAGAAGACCATTGCCTATGACGAGGGACCCGTGTTCCGAATCATAAGGCCACCTTTATGAATACACCAGCCATTCTCTAGATCAGAAGGCCCAATGCCTTGCGAAGAATCCCCCGGTTACGGACTAGGAGGCCGCTGTTCTGGGTTAGGAGCCACCCTTTATAACCAGGAGGCTCCATTTCTGGAACAGGAGGCCGTTTCCATATATCAGATAGCCGCGGTGCCGGATCAGGATGTCCTGTTTTGGCTCCTTAGCTAGCTTTGGAGGCGTGAATCTCAAAGCGAAAACATCCTGTTCTGGATTAGGAAGCCCCCTCTACGCGTCAGAAGGCCCTGTTTTATGAAATCAACCCCTTGGCTGGATAATCAAAAGGCCCTCATGATTTATTTTAAATTGACACTTATTTGATCGGATATGATGTATGCAACAACTCAATAAAGTGTCACATGGCCCCGCTGCCCTCTCCCCCCTCCCTGAATACAGCACTGCCCAGGAGGTCTCCCTGTGAGGAGGCTTTATTTTTGTCCACGTGGCTCCCTGGCTGGTCCTGTCCCCTCCTCTAAATCAAAATACGTGTCGTCGCCCCTGTCCCTCAAAGAACGCAATGGGAACATCAACCCCTCAGGCCCAAACCAGGTTTTTAGTCGGTAAGATAGCCCAGATGGTCAAAACGAGGTCCCATTAAATGCACTGGACGCTCTATGAAAAAAACGGAATCCTCACCAACTCAAGAAGTGCCCCATTAACAAGACCGCACGCCCCACCAGGTCAAGAAGAGGTTTGGTGAATTTAATGCCTCTTTCCTCGGTCCTTTCGAAAACGTGGGCGAAATCCCAGGGTTTTCTAGGGGATGAGATGGAAGGCTCCAGATCTGCTCATGATCTACTTTGCCCGCTTGGAAAAAGTCGGTGGCGCCTCGCCTGCAATAGGGGCATTAAGGTTATGAGGATATTGGACGGCGCTCCGCCATTGGTAATGGCGCTTGTGATCCGCCCTTGTTTACGTGTCCTTGGCCAGGTCTGTGCGGTGTTGTGCCGCCATTTTGCCGGGCGGAGAGCCCGGGCAGCCCCGTGACGACCGCTCGGTAGGCCTATGCGCCATGGCCGGCCAGTAGGGGATGGACAGTCAGCTGAGGGGACGCGGTCGCCATGGTGACGGGCCCGCCGGCGCCATCTTACCTTTGTTGACTCCGCCGGGCACGTCAGCGCCCATCTTCATCTGAAACAGCCGGAGCGGACAGCGTTAGTCAGTCATCAGGTCTTAAGGGCGTGTCAACCGCACAGGTGACTCGCTCCGAGCGGCCAGTGTGTGAGTGGGGTACGTCTCCAGCGGCCGGCGGCTCGGCCCGTGCGGCCCGACGAGCGAGGCCGGCCGGCGCCCCGCCACCAGCGGCGCTGGCGCCGAGCCGATGAGACAACACCGCGCGGGCCGCCGCATTTTTTAGCCGGCAATCGTGCTCGCGGCTGGTGGCGGGCGGCCGTATTTTTAGCCGCCCCGCCCGCGGTAAACAGCCGGCGGCCCGAGTCGCGCCGCGAGAGAAAAAACCGCGGTCGCTGCAGCCCAGCCGTAATCAAACAGCGCGCTTCGGCCGGCTGCTGCCAGAGGGCGCCCGGCAGGCGGCGCGGGGTCGGTGCCGCGCTGCTGCTGGGGTCCTGCCGACAGCTGGACAGTGACGCTGTCCTCTAGACTAACTCGCCAGCCCCAGCCGCGCCGCACAGTCAGCTGTAAGAGCATGCGCAGGACTTCGCGATGGGCTGAAGGTCACAGCTCAGTGTTTCACCGAAAGGCCATTCCAGCGCGCTGCGGGTGAACGAAATGTCCCACTTGGCGTAAAAAACAACGCAAGTTTTTTCAATCTCATCATTTTACGGATGTACCTCACTTTATGGTTGTCGTCATTTGCTCGCATGCATATCAACTGCAAGTTCGATCTGATAAGGGGGAGGCAGGTACCCCAATGCCCCCCCCCCCCCCGCTTTGAATACGCCCTTGTCCAGCTGTGCCGGCGCACAGGCGCACGTGGGAGGTCTGGGGCGGCGCACAGGAACACGTGGGAGGCCTGGGGCGGCGCCCAGAAGCTCATTTTATCAGAAGGTCCAACTATGCGCGTATGCAGTACACAGGCGGTCATGCTCCGTTGTCGCGAACTAACAGCGGTCGAAAGTGTTGTTGCACACGTAATCACTCACATCCGCCGCGACAATGTTAATTTCAATCCAAGCAAGGGCTCGGAAACTTGAGCAACGGGGCGAGTTGTGTTGTCCCATTCCGCGACGATTTCAAAACAAGTTCAACATTAGACCCGATAACGTTGAACCTTACGCAAGCCTCATATTGTATCTACAACATGACTATCATCGGCCAACCAGTGCAGGCACGCATCATGGAGCGCCTATGAAATATGTCTCTGTCAATTGCGTCGCAAGGCAAGACCTTCCTTTTAAAACCATGCCTGAATATAGTGCTGGGCTCTCGCCCTCGCTCTATGGTGCCCCCGTGACATGAAGGGAAGAGGGGAGGGGGCTGAGGGGGGACCAAGTCCACCACGGGGCTCGGACACTTTTTCAATGTGTGTGCTGGCGGGCATGACGTAGCAGCAGATCAGCGCGACTCACCTCTCCGTTGACCCAGGGGTAGTGGACCTCGTGGTGGCCCATCTGCTCGGCCACCATGGAGACCCAGCTGTGGAAGATGCCCTGCGGCGCTGTCTGGCCGGGCAGGAGGGCGCCGCCGGCGACCCCGGCCGCGCCCGAGGCGCCGCCCGGGGGGCCGCCCGGCCCGGCGCCCTTGGACGCGTCCGCCCCCGCGCTCGACCATAGCGCCGACTTCTGAAACACACCGCAGAAGGGTGACACTGGGCCACTGCACGCGGGCCGTGGGTGTAAGGGTGACACTGGGCCACTGCACGCGGGCCGTGGGTGTCAGGGTGACACTGGGCCACTGCACGCGGGCCGTGAGTGTCAGGGTGACACTGGGCCACTGCACGCGGGCCGTGGGTGTAGGGGGATCCGTTGTGTCGGACACCACGTGAGCAGCGCGGGGATCAGGTCACGGCTTGCGCGGCTCAGTCTCCCCCTACACAAGGCAGCGGGCATCCCTTAAAGTGTGGAGACTAGCGTGAACTTCCCAAACAGACTGCCCTGGGATAAACATTTACGAAAAGCGAGGGTCTCCGCGCTGCATGGCTTTGCAGTTGTGCTGGACAAGTCGTACACGATGGCCAGCAAGGTGTATTACGTTGCTAGCCATCAAGTACGATATATTTGTGTCTACTTTTGATGGTCCGAAGCTGGTGCAAGGGAGAGGATGGCGGTGTGATGATAAAGACAAAATTTCGTACACAAAGCCACATCAGCAAGGAATGGCGAGCCCTTGAGGGTGTCACAAGCTTGCAAACGATGAAAGCTGTTGCTATCTGCTAAGGATAAGACGCTGCCACGTGGCGTTTGAATTGAAAGGAAGATTATGTGACGGTGAGTGTGAGAGTAAGCAGAAATGTGAAATCACAAGTGCGCAAATAGATTAACGTGTTTGGCTTGAACTGCTGAGCCTTACTTCTTAACTTTTTCAGTGGTTCAATATCTCAGCTGAAATTGCTATTTGGGTGATTTTATAGCAAATTTACCGCTACCAGAACATACTTTCTTTGGCAAGATTTGCCCTGTTTTTTTTCGTAGGGAAAAATATTTTTCAGTTGATTGCGTGAGTAAATTGCCTTCCACCTAAATGGTATGAGGGTGCATAATGCCCTAGTTCGATAAAAGATAGTGCACTCAAAACATCGCCATCTTGCGCAAACTTGACGCGGGCATCGCCGCACAAATCCACCAGCCGCCAGTGGTGAGACAACCCCGCCGCCACGCATGCGCGGCGGATAGTTTGGTCCTGTTCAACTAGCTAGCCACCTTTTGACTTTTGATCGCCAATTTCTTGAGTAAGTATTGCCGTTGACGGTTTTGATCAGCTTTTTATGCTGAAAATTTAAGCTAACAGCATTGTATATGATGTGCTCTGGCTGTACCAGGTTGACTTTCCAGTGTTACGTATTGTAGCAGCCTGTCCTGCGCAGCCATTGGAGAGCATTTTGTGATAGCAGTCCAAGCCAGTGTTCTTCCTTTGAAAGAACTTGGCTTGCCAGAAAAGTTTTCCATTCTACCGCGAAAAAGTGGTTCCCAACGACAACTCTCAACATGTCTGTCCCAGTCCGACAAAACCGTTGAAGGTCCTAAATCGCAGCCCGAATGCTGTACAGGTTTACAGAGACATGAATCACCAATGTAAATGTGACTGGCAGCCAACCCCAACGCCACAGACTTGCGCCGAGTAAACAGCTGAAATTGTCCACGTTTTATCGCTTGTGTGCGCCGCACACCGGGGCTCTTTAGTGACGTACAACGTATGTGATGGACATTAATCGTGACCGCTCTGACGTCACGCGGGGTCCAGCGGTGAGCGCCGGCGACCGTTCACTGCGGCGTGCCCGGCGTGGGTCCCGGCCGCGCCACGGTCCCCGTCGCCGGCGCTGCCCCGTCCGGGCTGACGCGCCTCGCATGACCGGACGTCTAACGAGGCGAGCCGCGGGCGACGAGCCCAACGGCCGCTGACAACGGCGTGTTTACCGGCCTAGCCAGGCCTCGGCACAAGCCGCCCGGCGCAGCTCCGCTGGCCCGACGCGGACCGTGTGAGACTGCACGGCCTCAGAGGGGGTGCGGAGCGAAGCCCCAACTTCTGGACGGCGGCGGATGGCGAGCCACTGCCTCCGAAGCGCCAGGGTGCCTCGCCACGGTGGCAGTACCGACGAGCGGGCAGGGGGCATGGTGGGGACACCCCTTGCACAGTGAGTAGGGATCGAGGACCACTCCCCAACAGCCGGAGGGGATGGAAAAGTGTCGACTCTCGGTTCTCTCATCACTTATCCTAAGTCTCTCCTCGCAACGTCCATATATCCTTTTCTACGGTTTGAAACACGCAGGAAGGGAGGGAAGAATTCGCCCAGAGCTCATGGAATTTCACCCATGATGGTGCGCGTCTGCTCGTATTTGAGGTCACATGATGAGGTCAGGTGGAAGCGGCCCACTCTCACTGTAACCCCCATGAGATCTCGCATGGCTCCATAGCACATCAGCGCCCACTACAGGCCCTGTCGCGATGTATACCGTCTCCTCTGCAAGCATGGCTGACACTCCCTCAAGCCAGCTTCTCACCAGCTAAGTCATCCGGACGGTAATCCGTAACCTCGGGCTCGTGGCCCGACAAATGACATGGTCTGCAAGCGAGGCTGAGCAGTCATAGACTCCTCCGCGCCAGTTGTTGGGTGCAGTGCTGCGAGGTCCCGGTCAGTTGTGGGGTGCAGTTCTGCGAGGTCCCGGTCAGTTGTGGGGTGCAGTTCTGCGAGGTCCCGGTCAGTTGTGGGGTGCAGTGCTGCGAGGTCCCGGTCAGTTGTGGGGTGCAGTGCTGCGAGGCCTCGGTCAGTTGTGGGGCGCAGTGCTGCGAGGTCCCGGTCAGTAGTGGGGTGCAGTTCCGCGAGGTCCTGGTTAATTGTCAGGTACAGTTTTCCAAGGCCCCAGTCAGTTGTGCGGCGCAGCTCTGCGCGGCACCGGTCAGTCGTGCCGCTGGCCGAGCCAGATGGCCATTTCGCATGCGCGCCTTAGTAACGGTCGGCTTTTTCGGTGCCGGCCTGCGGGGCCGGCGTCGGCCGGCGGACCAGAGCTCGTGCTCGCCCGGGGCCAGTTCCGTTTTTGCGCGCAGCCTGTTGAGCGGCGGGTGGCGGCGGCACCGCGGCTCCGCGTATGGGCCTGCGCTTGAGCACCGCTCTCTGCCCCCACCCCCCACCCCCTCTTCCCCCCTTGCCGCCCGCCCCCTGCCCGGGGCGAACTAACGAACGGAACGGAACGGAAGAACTGACGGAATGGAACGTCGGCTGTCATAACGACAGCTGTCATCCTGGCTTGATGTAACGCGGCTGACATCGAGGTCCTGCGTTTATAGCGGCGGCGTTATGCCTTGGATTTCAGACACGTGTTGTCACTAAGTGCTGGGACCATGTATTTGCCACTGAGGAGAGAAGCAGAACGTCTGCGTGGAAGCTGGAAATGCACCGGCTGTCGTCACATGTTGCCGTTAATTATTCACTTTGTGTAATGCATGGTATATATGCAATGATTAAACTGGCTCCGAAAGAAATTAATGCGTGTGGTTATGCATTCTATACTGAATGCGTTTTTGGCATCTTGATTACAGAATTCTAGATTAGCATGGTTATAGAATATGCATGGCAGGTGGGCAGCTTTTACGCATAGTTTTCTCAAGATAAGCTCAGTTTTTAGATTTGGGCATTAATTGGTGTTTGCTCCAATAGATTCACCACACCAATCTATCTCAGCTTTCTCATCCGTGTGATACGTGTTCAAAATGTTGGCGACGCATAGTTTGGAAGAGAACCTTTTCTAAATCCTTGTTACATCTAGTATTAACTCCCTGTTATGCAGTTCGATACCACGGTTAAATAAATATGTATATTTTTAGTGACGTTAGCATATTTCGTATCTATGTTATTGCATTCTTTGGTGTTTAACTCGATGCAAATGACTTAACCTCTGGAGGTTTTATATAAATATAACAATACCAATTTACATTCATCAATTTATCCAGCTGGCAGGGTGACAGTTTGCAGTTATTGCTAGTCGAAATTCACATCATGCCAGTGATGCGTTCTGGTAAGTGATTACAGCAGCAGGACTTGCTTTAGTACGATCATGCGAGTGTCTCCAAACGAGCTCCACACAGGCTCGGACATTCCTCAGATCTTCGTTAAAAGCCTGCTAAATAAGACCATGTATGTGTGACTTCGTGTTTCGGAGCAATGGCTTCTAACACACCTGTTTCAGACCACGTCATGTTCGGGCTTTGTTGTAGCATTGTATACATTCTCCGACAGGCTAGGGTCAGTCCAATCTCTGTCAGCTTTTTCAGCCAGCTGGAATGCCGCGCATAATGTAGAGCCTACCTTCGGGCTACGCATTGAACTACACCCACTGCTTTCATTCCCTCCCCCATGTATGGCTCATCACCTGGCCAATCAGCCCGATCGATTGTAAAGGTGACTGCCCCCTCCCTCTCCCCCCCCCCCCCTCTTTGCATAGCGCTCAAGGGCGGAGCCGCCAACGCTGTGACTCGGTGAAAAGCTCGCTGCTATTAGATAAACGCGAAACGTGCGAACCGAACAATGTTGCGTGCGAAGAGTGACAAATATCTGTTTGGCCAGCACAACGATCGACTTTGGCATTAACGTGACGCATTGTTGCACTGTGCTCGCTGCGGACGCCCACTTGCCAGCTATTGCAGCACCTATTAGGAACACGGCCTTAAACCAGCGCACATGCCGCGCCGGGCAGGCATGCGGCCACGCCTATAGGACGGGGCCAGGCCTCGCTCCGATGAACAAGCTACGTGTCCTATGGAGCATGGGATCCATATTTGCAAATTCCTAGCTTCCGGGGAGCGATGCCATACAATTGCCGCGTGGGAAGGCTTCCAGAGGAGGGAAGCTCAGTTGATGCAGGAGCCTCGTTCGCAGGCCGCCAAGAGAATCCAGCTGTTTGAATCAAGACGTTCACGCCGAGAATGACGGACGTACCAATCAATGCAACCAATCACGGGAAAGATGCACGCATTGCAAATGTTCACCAAAGGTCGTGTGACTAGGGCATTCCTTATAACAACTGACTGGTTCAAATTATGGCAAGTTAGGGGAAAGTTGGTAAGGCTGCTGCCGCGCTTCCCATACTGCTGCATTTTGGACCAGTGGAAACAAGACCAAATGAACCCAATGGAACTTTTGTGCAGAGCGGGCGGCATAACTTATCAAGATGTTTTCACAAAGAGTTTGCGATTGGATTTTGTGCCGGTACCTACGCATTAAACCTGCGTAGTGCTTCCAGTTTTCCGAGGGTAATGTGCAGGGACTTCCGCAGAAGTCAGGTTGTTAGCTAGTTAAAGATGGTTGGGCTGGTCTGCCCGGGCGGTCACAGGACAAGCGGCCCGAGGGCTGGTCTGCCTGGGCGGTCACAGAACAAGCGGCCCGAGGGCTGGTCTGCCTGGGCGGTCACAGGACAAGCGGCCCGAGGGCTGGTCTGCCTGGGTGGTCACAAAACAAGCGGCCCGAGGGCTGGTCTGCCTGGGCGGTCACTGAACAAGAGGCCCGAGGGCTGGTCTGCCTGGGCGGTCACAGAACGAGCGGCCCGAGGGCTGGTCTGCCTGGGCGGTCATAGAACGAGCGGCCCGAGGCCTGGTCTGGACGACCCTCGATGGATGGCCGCCGCTTGGTTTGGCTGCGCGTCGGCCGGCAGCGCACCACATCGTAAATGACCGACCAATTATGGAGACAGCGGGCTGGCCTTCTCGCCCACTGAGGCGGACACTGAGTCAACAGTCCGTAACGTCCAAGGCGTGCACTGGCAAGTGAGAATCAACCCATGAACCGCGCTTGGACAAACGAGCATGGTTATGTCTGTGGAGTGTTCACAAGGACAAGTAGAGGAGCATGCGATCGTGACTGTACAATATGCGGCGTCAAAGCCTGCGCTAAAAGCGGACACATCAACAACCGCCATGTGCAAATGTGGCTGCAAGCACGGCCCAATCCCCGGTATGTGCAATAAACGACCGTTAGTCGTGATTTGTGCCTTGCTATGCGGAAGCAGAGCGACGAGCGGGTTTGCAGGTGCCTATACTGACGCCTCGCAGGCCACCAGGAAGCGGCAACGACACCGGACTGGATCGACAGTACCAGCTGGCTGCATTTATGTGTACTGGATGGGCATTGCGGCTGAGTTACAGCTTTTTCAAGCCACCAGGAGGATTTTAATGAACTCCGGGGATGATAACGTCGGTGTCAAGGTTAAGCCTGGCTTCTTATGCAAGTCAAGAATGGATACGGAGGAAAAACACCATTCCATTTGTTAAACTGATGCTGGTCAGTCTAGAGCTGGTCATCAATTCCCATGACACTTATCACTTTGGTGGGCTTAGTTTGCAGCGACCGTCTCCCAGAGTATGTGGCGGAATTCAGAGGTTTTGTTATCAAACCAACATGAAAGGAATCCTCAGCTCCGAGATTAGACGATGATAGGAGCATTATGCACTTCAAGTGTTGGGTCGCGATGCAGAAACAGCGTGTTCTGGTGTTTGCGTAATGGCGTATTAAAATCATACAGGACAATATAGTCAAAACGTAGTGATGTGGCACATAATGGTCTGTTGACTGGCGGGTGACCACCCAACAAAAGCCAATTATATTTCACTTTTCGCTATCGGTGGGAGTCGTGGTTGTTCTGTATAAGGGCACATTTACACTTGGCCTGCAGTGGCATTTACTTCGCCTTTTGCGAAGTCTGTGATGCGGTTCAGTTCGCCACAAGAACAATGTTTGTCAGCCTAAACAATGCCAATTAAATTTCTGACGGTTTTGACATGGGACGTCAAATCCCGCATCCATTGACCCATTTCATCCCTCCTAATCTGATGATAATCAGTGTCACTTAGCATTTCCCAAAGCCGGTCCAGGGCATTTCTGGATTTGCCCAATCCACGGATAGCTCAAGTAAGCTCCTCTAGCTGCGCTCTTGTGTGTCCATTGCATCCCCAAAACACCGTATTGGCATCTGCTTCCACATAACACGCATTGGCATCTGCTACCTGCTACAATATCTGCTACCATGTAACACGCAGTGTTAATGTAAGCTATCCGCAATGCCCAGCAAAAGTGATCCGAAAAGGCCGAGCCAGATTGGCATGGAATGGCAAGCGAGACCAGGTGTCCACCGCTAGGTCAGGTCAGGTCGTGTCTGGTCAGATGAGAGGAGTGCAGACTGTTTTGAAGTGAGATAACCCTAGACGAAAGGGGTCGTTACCTGATTACGACAGAGCGTCGCTGGACACCCAAACGGATCGGACCGGACCGGACCGGACGGGACCAGACCAGACCAGACCAGACCAGAACAGACCAGACCAGACCAGACCAGACCGGACCAGACCGAACCGGACCGAGCCGGATAATCGGCACCCATTCGGATCGGACTGGGTTGGATCAAATCGCAGCGAACCGTACGCCGGATACACGGATCGGACCGGACCGGACCGAACTAGTCTTGACTAGACTAAACTAGTCTAGAATAGACTGAACTAGACCAGACTGCACCAGAACTGATCAAATCAGACCAGATCAGACTGGACCAGACCGGACACCGAACAAACGGACCGAGCTGGACCGGACATCCACACGGACCGGACCGGACCGAACCGAACACCAACACGGTAGTACCTGGGGGTTGCCTCTAGTAAGATGTGTTTCCGCTCGGAGGATCAGACCTCCTCCAACAACAAGAAGGCTCCTGTTCGTTCCTCAAAAAGAGTTATGTTGTCAGTGATGTGGGCTTCGCGTCCCTGACTGCACCCCAGCCGGGGCAGCGGGGGAGGGGGCCTCGAGCGCTCGGGCGCCTCTTCAGCTCAGCCGTGCCGCACGGCGGCTGCAGATCATCCGGACTTGGCCAGCTGCCGCAGTGGCTGCCGCGGCGTTGGTTACCTGTTCCTCGACGCCGAACGGCAGCAGCATGCCGCGGGAGGCGGGCGGCGGGGCGCCGGTGCTGAAGTGGTGCTGCCGCAGCGCGCCGAAGTCGGCGGCCGGCGCGGCGCGCAGCTCCTGGCCGCCGCCGTACGTCTGCTGGCCGGCCGACATACCCAGGGCCATCGGGCGCGCTCAGGTGGGCTCGGAGCCGGCGCCGCCGCCACACCCCATCGGCCGTCGTCGGCGGCCCGCGCCTCCCAGCTCCGCGCCGACCCAGCCCACTCCGAGCGGGCCCCCACCGTGCCTCGAGCGCGCTCCAAGCGGCCACTGAGTGAGCACTGAGTGAGCACAAGACGGGTACTGAGTGAGCACCGAGACCGGCAATCGGCCGCGTCAGCGAGCTCACCGCGCCGGGTCACGTGACCGGAGCGGCGCGCCGCTGACCTGGCCGGGTCACGGCACGGCCGACCGTCACGGCGTCGTCACACACCCCCGCCGACCGTCACAACGCCGTCCGAGGCCGGCGCGGCCCGCCAAACCTGAACTTGGCGTTGCGACGCCGCAGGGTCCGTTTTTGCCCCGCCGCCGCAGTCCGGCCAATCGTAGCCGCCCGCCGCCCGCGCGCAAAAAGGCACGCAAAAACGCACCGAATGTGACGTGCAGATTAATCATATCGGCTGCATTTGGGTTAAGAAGATGCGAGTCATGGGGAAAGGTTAGCTCGCCCGGCTGCAGCGTTGCGATGCGCCTCGCCGGGGGCTGTGCGGCACTGCGTAATGCGTACGATGGTCGCGCCGGCCGCGGCGGACTCCGTCGGCCCTCGGACGAATGGGGCCATTGCCATGAAGGGAAACTACGCGCCCGGCCTCCGATAGATAGGAGACAGCATTTACGACCGTCTGTTTACGATGACGTTGACGACTCGGTGGGCGTTTTTCGCATAGGGCCAAGCGATGCGCATCAGTGGGCCCTTGAGTGGCCTATCTTTTGTTGCGACAAAATCATTTTGGTGACGTGGTGCCGGAGAGTTATTGGTAGGATGACAAAAGACAACCATGTGGAATTTAGTAAAAGCATACATTTGTAAGCATTGGTTCCAACAGCTGACAGATGGGTTGGCCATAGAGAGAGAGCACTCTCATTACTGGCTTTCACATCGAGATTCGATGAAAATATTTTGGACAAAAGATGAACAAACATGTAACACCAATATGCTATAAATTACGCGGTGGAATTCCTTAAGGAGATCAGATTTTCTGGAAAATCGTCGTTAGTATGAATATATTGAAAGTTGTGGTTCGCTCTCCCTGTTGATTTGGCATCTTATTGCATCTACGTACTTACTGTTTTGATAATTAAAAACCATGTGGGCTTGTGATGCGCCTTATCGGAGCTGAATACGTGGTGTTGATGCTTTTGATTACGACATTGTTTAATTCTACCGCATTAGGCCGAGGACATGGCGCAATAGTAGCAATAGCACGATTGCTTTGGATTCACTGGACCTGAAAAAATGTTTTGAAATTGCTCTTTGTAACTCGTTTGACGAAAAATAGATCTATGCGACTCCCAACCATAATCCTTTAAATCTCCTATGGCTCGGCAAGCTTCACCTCGTAGCCATTAAGCTTCAGGGGGATGTTCTTAGGCCTTGGTTTAGATCACCGATGCATTGTCGTCAACAGCAGGTGGTGGGCTGGGTGCAGACCCAGGTTGTGTGCAAATATTGGCAAAAAAGTGTGCCAGTAAACGTGCAAAGTCGTCCACAGCAGTTAACTACGACTGACCACCATGCTGCACAATTGGAGGCAGCTTATCCCAGCCGAATGTTGCCAAACTAATGCCATTCCTGTTCATGCATCAAGTGGAGGTCTGGAGGAGGCAAGCAGTTTTATAATATAGTTAGCAGCATTTTTATGACTAAACTGAAGGGAACAGGTTTAGTCAACGACAACAAAAAATACCTCTATTTCTTATGTGAAATTTTGCATGTGATGTTCCTTGTCGTTCATGAGAAATTTTCTCCTACATTCAACGAAATGTATTAAGTGTAGTATTCGGGAAAGGAAAATACTGATTTGCCGTGTTCTTTCTCGAGTTTGCATCACGTTTTCACGTGGATGCTATGGACAGAGCTGGAGCTGTCCAGAAACTGAGCTTTTGGAATTTGTTTGTGGCAGTGGAATTCATTTGGGATCATGTCAAAAATGATTCTTGCATCGATTGGGCCAGATCATGAACGCGGTCTGCCCTGTTTCTCGCAGAATGAAGGTGACATTGCCTCTTTGCCGACTTTGCCTCCGACAATGCCTGGTTACGGCTTTCTTCCATACATATTAACTTCGTGTCTTGTGCCAGATGCGCCGAATTATCAAGGTAGCTGCAGTACTTTTGAAGTGAAGTATCCAGTGTGATCGCAACTTAATGTATCTGCTTATGAAATGGCCCAACGTTAAGGCACCGACATTGGTTCGATCAAGCTGCCATAATCAAAACGATAAACATGTCACATTGTGCCCATCCACTTATCCCAGTGATGCTTGAAATGGGAGCGAGCGTTTTCCAAGGCGCCCCATGTAGTAGGTACCTACACATTTCAAAGGCACCAGCAGTCATATGCTGTCCTTTTTGTTTTTCCTCCACAACCATACCATATGCTGGTATGGGTATGAGGGGTCATGATGCTGGTTTAGAAAGCAGTGTTTTGCAGTTATTTAATTGGCAATGGACCATGTAGACAATACAGTAGTACACACCGTACATGGTTTCTGGTTATGCTATGTATTTGTTGTTATCGCTATTGTCTCATGTTTCAAAGCACTGTAGACTGCAGCCTTAAATCCTAGGTGATTTTCGTTATGTGTATAATGTTTGATGGCATGTTTAATATAAGTGTTTGGCACTTAATTTAAGGTTTTGCATTTTCCCAAACTTTTTTGAGATACCACTTGGGCATGGCTTACTTTGCACGGGTAACACTTTGGGCATTCTGTGCCCAAAATTATCCTCTTTGACATTCAAAAGGACCCTAAAATTGCATCTTCAATAAATAACTTTGGTATTATCCCGAAGCCTTCATGATTCTCAAATGTGAGCACCAGTCAACATCGTAAACATTCCGGTGGGTGCAGTTTCCAGGACTGGCACCTTGTGTAGCCAGACCCTCAGGGAAAGGAAACCTGGCAACTGGCCAACGAGGATCAGTCTGGTGCCGGGCGACCTTGTCATGGCGATGCGCTGTACGCGAAACCCTTCGCCAGTCAGGTGGTCTGTTCTGTATAGAAAAAGGCTGGGACAAAATTATCCGATGCACTAGAACGGCACAGCTTTTTGGTGGGTCCAGGGCATCACGACAAGATTAGTCCCTTGTAGGCGCTCCTAACACACCTGGCTTCTCATATTGCGCTTCCTATACAGCGTTGCACAGAAAAGGATCAACAGAAGTATCCCCTGCCCGCTCGTCAGGTCACTGGCCAGCAGCGTCGCCCCTGCCCGCCCGTCAGGTCACTGGCCAGCAGCGTCGCCCCTGCCCGCCCGTCAGGTCTCTGGCCAGCAGCGACGCCCCCCGCCCGCCCGTCAGGTCACTGGCCAGCAGCGTCGCCCCTGCTCGCCCGTCAGGTCACCGGCCAGCAGCGTCGCCCCTGCCCGCCCGTCAGATCACTGGCCAGCAGCGTCGCTCCTGCCCGCCCGTCAGGTCACTGGTCAGCAGCGTCGCCCCTGCCCGCCCGTCAGGTCTCTGGCCAGCAGCGTCGCCCCTGCCCGCCCGTCAGGTCTCTGGCCAGCAGCGACGCCCCCGCCCGCCCGTCAGGTCACTGGCCAGCAGCGTCGCCCCTGCTCGCCCGTCAGGTCACCGGCCAGCAGCGTCGCCCCTGCCCACCCGTCAGGTCACTGGTCAGCAGCGTCGCCCCTGCTCTATAAGGCCCTTTGTTACCTCCGAACAACTGAATGGCACGCGCGAGTGGTCCGATATTTCGGCTTAGCACCGCACTCGACACCTGACACTACCGGCGGCGGCTGCAGAGTGGTGTCTGGTAACTCTGGTAACATTTCGTGAACGGTTTGCCTTTTAGTAACAAGTTGTTGTGCTTATCTTTATAAACAGAACAGGAATCTGCTCAGCAGCGGTGTAGCATAATGTAACAGATCAAATTTGCTGATGTGGCCGCTGGTCTTTTGTGACGTCATCAATCGAGATGACGAATAGCACGCCATGCGAAATTCTCGGCAAATGCACACTTAAGCGTTGTGCAGCTGTATGCTCGTGCTGAACGCGATATCTGCGGCGCGGCACCAGTCCGTCCGCGGCAACGCACCGCATCCAGCACCGCGGCTCTGGCATTACACTGGTCAGTCTGGCCGGCGGCCTGCTGTCCCGACAGCTCCCCTCTGTCGAGGCTGTGGTCCTCTGGTCCGACAGCTCCCCTCTGTCGAGGCTGTGGTCCTCTGGTCCGACAGCTCCCCTCTGTCGGGGCTGTGGTTCTCTGGTCCGACAGCTCCCCTCCATCGAGGCTGTGGTCCTCTGGTCCGACAGCCCCCCTCTGTCGAAGCGCTGGTCCTCTGGCCCGACACCTCCCCTCTGTCGAGACAGCCAGTCGCCCTCCCCGCGCACACCGCCCCGGACACAGACTTTTTGCCCGGTCATGTGACCAGCGGCAGCGCCGTGCCGTGCTGGGTGCTGCTCCCCCTCCCTCCCCACCCCTTCCCCAGTCGTCGGCGGCTTTTTATTGCCATCAAGTTGCGCCTAATGTCGGGCTTCCGGGGCCGGGTTAAACATGGCGGCACGGCCCCATCCGCCGGAGGGGGAGTCATTAGGGCCAGGGAACACTGGTCGATCACCGAGGCGGCACTGAACCGACACGCCAGGTGAGGCTACACTGTGTGGTGAGGTTCGCTTGATCAGTTATTGCATGATGGCTAGCTTCGTCACGAATGACCCCGTACCAGACATGGATCTCACTACCCTCTCCACTCGCATGGCAAATCGTGTGGTGCCTACGTCAATGGCTGGCGTTTGCCGATCCTTTCAGAGGGTAAGTGCCCCAATGTTTCTTGATTTTAAAGTAAGCCACACGAGCTTCGCGTAGGAGAGGTCGTTCAAGTTCCTGATCAGGGCGGTTAGGGGTGGCACGCGGATGCTGCTGGTGCTGGCGCGCAGCACCAGCTGATCTAGCCGCTCTGCACGAGGTCGCGACGGCGCGATCGTGGCGCCGCCAGGCGGTCGTTTGCTGCGGCTGGCTGGGTTACTGGCAATCCTAGCCAGAGACAGGAGGTTCGTGAAATGCGTGGGGGTTAGGGAGCAAAAATTCCTAAAATATGCAGATTATAATGCTGTTTTGGTCATTTTGGCGAGTTCTTTTATTGATGGAGGGGGGGGGGGGGGGGTGACTCGGTCTTTGCATACCAGGGCCCCTTGAGGAGATACACAACTCCACCGACGGGTCCCGCTCCACTCCCCCCGACCCCCTCCCCGTCCTTCGCTGTCCTCCGGTGGACCAGGTAGCCGTCCTCGTCCGCGGCTGGGTCGGTACCGTGTGCCGTGCTCCAGCGGACCAGGTAGCCGCCCTCGTCCGTGGCTGGGTCGGTACCACGGGTCGTGCTACAGCGGACCAGGTAGCCGCCCTCGTCCGTGGCTGGATCGGTACCGCAGGCCGTGCTCCGGTGGACCAGGTAGCCGCCCTCGTCCGCGGCTGGGTTGGTACCGCGTGCCGTGCTCCAGCGGACCAGGTAGCCGCCCTCGTCCACGGCTGGGTTGGCACCGTGGGCCGTGTTCCGGCGGACCAGGTAGCCGCCCTCGCCCGTGGCTGGGTCGGTACCGTGGGCCGTGCTCCGGTGGACCAGGTAGCCGCCCTCGTCCGCGGCCGGGTCAGTACCGCGGGCCGTGCTCCGGTGGACCAGGTAGCCGCCCCGGTCCTGCCGATGCCGCCCTCGCGCGCGGTCGCGGCCTGCGGCGTCTGGCGGCGCCCAGCGGGTTTTTGCGCCGGTGGTCGGCAGGTTTTTGCGGCCGGCCGGCGGACAACAGCCGGTGTGACCGGAGGAGGCGGCGGCCGCTTTCTCTGCGGCCGCCGGCGGCCGTCACAGGTCACTGACCGCAGCGCCGCCGGCGGCCGCAGGTCCTGGCCAAGGCGGTCAGATGAGGCCGGCCGCCCGCCGCCGTGAGACGCTCAGCGTCGGCGCGGTTGGAAGCCATCGTGCATCGCCAATGCAGCTATGACCGGTTGGCGGAGAACTTTTACTCAACGTGTGGAAACTGGCGCAGGCGGGACGAATTATCAGGAACTCTTTGTGATGATGGCGGGCAATTAAATGTCGTGGATATCAGTGATAAAAAGGCGCACTATTAATTTTGGTACCGTAAGAGAGAATTAATGTTTGGCACTCAATGTGCAACGCCTTTCATTCGCAATTGCCAAGAGACCCAGCAAAAAGACCAACATCTTCAGTCGGTTTCTTCCTTTAGTGATCCCTCAGCAATATGTACGTGTCATTGTTTCATCATTTGTATTCCCGCACAAGCATGCCACCTAGTGTCGGGCAAGTCTTTTAACACCATTGTTAATCGTCCTTCCATAGTTTGATGTGGTCTGTGCCCAGCCCGCCCGACCACCGACTGCCCCATCGGTAGCCCCTCCCCAGCGCGCTCCTCTTCGTCGGTTTTTGCCTGCCATTGACCTTTGCCGTCGCCTCTCGCCCCGTTCCGTCTTTGTGTCGGTCGGCCACGTCGGGAGCCCCACGTGGCGTCGGCCGGTGGTCGATACCACGCGCACGCAGCAGCCCGCAGCCAGCCGTCTCCCGCCAAAAACGCCGCCCGAGGCCACTGATCCCGCGCGCCGGGTCACGTGCCCCGAGGCCGGCGACACGGTCGGCGCCGAGCACCTCCGCCGCCGGAGAGACCGGCCGGCGTCGGCCGCCGGACGGACGTGGAGCGCGTGTGGAGGACCGCGCCGCCGGACTGGACGGCATCTGGAGCCAGCCATGGAATCAGGCCGATCGATGGAGCGCCGGGGTCACGGGGGCGGCGGAGGGTGGATCGAGCCACGGAGCGGCGCAGCCAGCGGCCCCGGGGACGCCACGGACCGAGCCGAGGCAGTCACCCAGCCACGACAACGGCGACGACAAACGAAGTTCGGTCGGACAAAGACTCGGTTATGGGCGACACAGGAAATGACTGGGTCCTTACGCCCAGAACACGACAGCTGAGGCACTCTCGGGTAGGATATGGTGACAAAAATGACTTTAGAATATCCCCTGGTATCAATGGAAATGACTGACCGGGAAAATATTTCAGAAGATAATTCATTTTGAACTTTGAATATCTCGCTGGGCTCAGAAGTGTCGTCCTTTGCAGTCGGGTGAGAAGGCTGAGTTAGCGACGAATGACTCACCCTTGCTCTGGAACGGATTCAAAGCTAGAAGAGAAAAGCAAAGGGCCTCTGGTTTCACCCCGTTTAATGTTCGAAGCTAGGACCACAAAGCTGGGGGGGGGGGGGGCTGGGTGAGCTCCCGGCTCACACTGACAATGCAACTTGCTCCCCCTCACTACGTTAAAAACCACGGCCCTGTATGAAGTTTGTCATGAATTGTCACTAATTCGGTACTAACTTCCATTAGCACTGGGCGTTGGAGATAATTGGTGTTGTAAGAGAGATGAAGGATTTGAAATATAGGCAAAAATGACTGCATGCAACTGCCCGCTGCACTGATGCGTCAGGCTCTATAGTTTAACACAAAACCCCTGTTTTATACCTGGCATGAGCCGAAGTGCGGTAGCCTCCCTTTGGTTTCACCTCGCATGTCCTCTCTAATCGTCAATCTCCTTTCCGTACCATGAATTCCCAGTTTTGAACCAGACTTCTTACTAAGACGACCCAAATTAGTTGTCATTCTGCGGCAGTTCGACCATTACAAGGCCGCGCTCATTAAGCATCTGTAAGCAGACAAGACTGAAGGCCAGCGGGACGAGCGGATCGGCGCTAGTCCGGCTGATGGGGTTCAGCCAAACTTAGAGGCTACTGCCCTCACCACCCGGTCAGGCCCAGCGAGACACAGAGGTCACCAGTCATTCCTCACCACCCGGTCAGGCCCAGCAAGAACCGGAGGTCACCAGTCACCCCTCACCACCCGGTCAGGCCCAGCGAGACACAGAGGTCACCAGTCATTCCTCACCACCCGGTCAGGCCCAGCAAGAACCGGAGGTCACCAGTCACCCCTCACCACCCGGTCAGGCCCAGCAAGAACCGGAGATCACCAGTCACCCCTCACCACCCGGTCAGGCCCAGCAAGAATCAGAGGTCACCAGTGACCCCTCACCACCCGGTCAGGCCCAGCAAGAACCGGAGGTCACCAGTCACCCCTCACCACCCGGTCAGGCCCAGCAAGAACCGGAGGTCACCAGTCACCCCTCACCACCCGGTCAGGCCCAGCAAGAACCGGAGGTCACCAGTCACCCCTCACCACCCGGTCAGGCCCAGCAAGAACCGGAGGTCACCAGTCACCCCTCACCACCCGGTCAGGCCCAGCATGATCCAGAGGTCACCAGTGACCCCTCACCACCCGGTCAGGCCCAGCACGATCCAGAGGTCACCAGTGACCCCTCACCACCCGGTCAGGCCCAGCATGATCCAGAGGTCACCAGTGACCCCTCACCACCCGGTCAGGCCCAGCAAGAACCGGAGGTCACCAGTCACCCCTCACCACCCGGTCAGGCTCAGCAAGAACCGGAGGTCACCAGTCACCCCTCACCACCCGGTCAGGCCCAGCAAGAATCAGAGGTCATCAGTTACCCCTCACCACCCGCTCAGGCCCAGCAAGAACCAGAGGTCACCAGTGACCCCTAACCACCCGGTCAGGTCCAGCATGACCCAGAGACTACCAGTGACCCCTAACCACCCGGTCAGACCCAGTAAGAACCAGAGGTCACCAGTCACCCCTCACCACCCGGTCAAACCCAGCATGACCCAGAGATTACCAGTCACCCCTCACCACCCGGTCGGACCGAGCATGACCCAGAGATTACCAGTCACCCCCAACCACCCGGTCAGACGCAACATGACTCAGAGATCACCAGTGACCCCTAACCACCCGGTCAGACCCAGCCTGACCCAGAGATCACCAGTGACCCCTCACCATTTGTATCCTGTAGTTCGGGACGAATATGATATGGCGCCGGAATTGATCACGATCCTGACAGCCGAAATAGCTCGCTGCTGAAATCACTGGTGAGGGAAAGACACTTTGGAATTTTGGCCCATTCAGATATCGCCAGCGTCCAAGGTCCCTTGTTAAAGCTCAGAAGCATAAGGTTGAAGCAGAAAGCAGAAGCAGAAAGCTCCATCTTCTCTAATGATCTGGCGATTTCACCGCTGTCCTGCAGCCACTGGACGCAGCTCCGCGTCCAGTGGCCGGAATGAAACATCTTCCAAAGGCTTGGCGGCACTTAATTACTGACGCGTAATGCTATCAACACGACCTGCGGCGTAGCCGCCTGCTGCACAGGAGGCTCGGGAAGAGTGTTGGATTTCACCATAGCTGAGGCTCATACCACCTGATTATCGAAGGGAAGAGAGTGCGCTGGACTTTCTACCAGAAAGGGCAGGCTGTTAGTGTTGTTAGAATCGCGTGCAAACTACGAAACGAAAAGAAGCGACGGGGTAAGCGATGATGTATCTGCGATGTACCTCAGAGAAAATCATGTTTTGCGCCTTGAAAAGGAAACCTTACATGAGCCAAACATAATCCTTGCGTGGGTGTTACGTCAAAGGGTGGTGCCTTGCGCGACTGCGAATGGAAAGCGTCCCACCACTCGTCAACGAGTCTGAGCAGCGGCGAGGAGAGGTCGTTATGCACGAAACAGTGGAATGAGCCAATGTTCTGCCCCCTTCCACAGGACGGAAATGAAAACATAATGAGTCGGGTGGGACGGAAATGACGTTCACTGATAAGCCACCTACTTCCAACGTCGTCTGCTGTCATTGTTGTGTGTGACAGACAATAATGTTGCGACCCAAAGCTACATGTGTACAGGATTGTAGGAGTCAGGGGTTCAAGGAGCTTGTTCCAACGCGTCACTTTTTGAGCAGCAGCCCAGAGCTTGCCCTGGATCACCGACCGAGCAATATGCATGGAAAGCTGGGCAGCATGCGGTGGTGCTGTTCCCCCCCCCCCCCCCCCCTCCTCCCATCCCTCACCGGGCAGCTTAGTCACTAAAACGCGACCTGGCCATCCAGGCAAATGCATGACTATGATCTATGCATGTTTTTCTTTCCACTCGCTGTCAAGTTAATTTAGCTCTTTATTGACGCTCAGATATATGAATTAGGTACCTTATTCACTTGAATCGACGCCACAAACATGGGCACGCGCCCGTTTCGAGTGCGGGTAGTGGCGCCAAACAGCTAGGCTTAAATTGTCAATCTCTGGCTGAGATGTGGGAGAATCTTGGTTCTAGCCAATGCTTTTAGCACAAAACCTGGGCTCGGGCCGAGTCAGGCGTGCCTTAGCGCTCAAGCTTTTGGCAGGTAAGCTGGCCATGCTTCCTATGGTGTAAACGGAAATAAATTTTTACTAGAATAGCACATTTGATAAGTTTGGAGCATACTTATCGGTTGCACAGATTGTTAAAGATCTAGAGCTGTTAAAGGCGGTGAAATGTGCTGTTACAAACCAAGGTTTAACACTATCTAAAATTATGAAAGACTATTGAAAACTTGCTGATATGGGCTCCGCAATTTGGCTCGGGAGTCCCTATGGGTTAGGATTAATGAAATGGTGTTAGATATCAACTTAATCAAGATTGTGTGTGGTGTTTTTTGTTTCTCGCCGTTCTCTCGCTGCGAGGACAGTAGTTAAGCAGTCACGTTGCAGTAAGAAAACATTGCTCATCTGGAGTAAGCACGAAGAAGCTGGCCCTGCTGAGAGGGGAACAACTGATCTCTCGTGACCGCAACAAGCAGCAAGCAGCCATCAGCGAGCTACTCATCCGCGCTTTCTGCAGCCAGGTATGATGTTCATTGTACAGATGCCGTAAATGTCGATAAAGGACTGAATTTTCTCGGCAGTCAGCGCGCGGGCTCACAGCACAGTATTGTATTTCATGTTTCCCACTTTGGTTCCCTTTCTCTTGATCGTGACTATTGATAACTAGGAAAGTTGTGACTACCGCAAGTATCTTTTAACTCAACCGATGCTGAATTTTTTCTCGCAATTATATTTTTGGCGAATTTTGTTTTGCTCATTTTCAAACCGCTACGCAGTAATTTATAGCTGAAACTTAATGTTTTTATTCGCGTTTCCACACCCACTTAATGTTGTTCTTATGGGCTTTTCCACGCCCAGTGGTTCTCTCAGTTCCCACAATATTTGATCAAAATATTTAGATATCCTCCACCATGGTTAAAAACAACACACTTCATGGTTTACCATATGCGTAGGAACGTTTCAAAAAGTGGGTTGGGGCTAAGCTTCAGGAGCTTTCTCTGGAAAACAGACCCGATGACCGCGGGGAACTAGAAATGGAAGTTGTTATCGCTCTTTATTCAAATGTCATCTCTGCTATGCTAGATATGCATCTAGAGCTGTTCTCACTGTGCACAATCTTGCCTATTCGACTCATCTATGTCATTTGGCAAATAAGGCTTTCCAGCTTCCCAGGATTATTCGTCCATTTCAACACTGTCTTTCCTGGGGAAGCAAAATTCCACGAGAGGATAGGCATTTTGGGTCATTGAGGAGGCATCTGCCTCCACAGGATAGGTGCCAAAATACGGCCTGGACACAGGCTGGTGAGAATTTTGAAGGTAAATCGATGGCTAACAGTGCGACAAATTTTGCATGCACGTTCACTTCTCTGGCTGTTTTTTTTCAAGAGATAGACTTGTCGCGGCATTTCAGGTGGAACAAATTTGGAAGCTTGAAGCTACCTAAAACAATGTGACAGAAGCAATAAAACTGGAGATTCTGCTTTAAAAACTAAGCGATGTTCAGAAGGCCATTCTGTCATATATTTATTATCTGAGACCTGCTCTCGTCCGCCGTTGGCGGCCAATGTCCTGACCCGACTGTTTCACGCATGACTGACAGTGAACTGATTGGATGGCTGCTTTGTTGCATATTTCTGGATAAGTATTACCACTAATCTATCTAATAATACCACTATCGACTCTGTATATTGAAATCTAAAAAAGCTACAGAAATCAGGCGTTGAACGACCGCATGGAATACATCACGGCCGCCCTTAATTTACCATGTTCAGTGAGCTATTTCCAAGCCAATAGAATTCAGAAGCTTTGTCAGAATTTTTGTCTGGGTCCTGCGGCCATAAGGACATCGCGAAGGTATAGTGTGCATCGATATCGTTGATCCAAATTAGAAGATGAAAATTTGAATGCAGATCGAGTAGTTAACCATCTGTGTTAACATGGCCAAGCCATGGTTGTATGGAAATGTTTAACATTCAGTCAGGACTGATCAGTGATACAATTTATGTAGCGTGTTCTTTTTCACATGCGCGCTCGCAAATCGTAGCAACAAAAACCTAGACGCCCGGCGTTGCAGTCTCCATAGGCCGCGCGGCGTTTGTCCTGCGGTTGTGACACTAAGCGATGGCCAATAAGCCAATGAGCGAACGAAAAAGATGACGCATCTTGAGGAAGATGGCTGGTGAACAAGGTAAATCGGCATTCATGTTGAATGTGCCAAAGTAAGCTAAACACGACCTTACTCTGAAGAGTGGGGGACAGCTAACAGTGCTGGTTCCCCACCTTTAAAAGTGGGGGGGGGGGGCGGGGCAGGGCCCCCTGCCTCCAGCCCCTGTTCCTACATCCGTGTCGCTTACGAGCAAATATGGTGCTACTGCTCCACGAAGGGTTCTTTTATGATGCCCTTATTATGCTACAAAAGCTACGACGCAGTCGTTTTATAGCCTGCGAGAAACGCACCACCAGCCAATGGATGTCAAATTAAAGCCAAACGCATGGCAAAGCAACTTACAAAAATAGTAATCCAAAGTCAAAATTTGAAGCACCTGACCCCGCCTGTTCATGATTTATATTCTATTTTTGGAGACTATGCAGATGAAATTTTGTCCAAAAGCGACAAATAACGCTTATTTCTTGCAGGAAATGCACGCAAAAGAGGTTTTTAAGACTAGTGTCTACATCGATATTACTCTTAAGTGCATGGCTGTCGTTCTGGTAGCTTGCTTAAGGTCATGCCATTCGAGGTCAGGCTAGGTTAAGCTGTGACCTTTGTAACCAAACTTTCATTGTTTGAAAGCCACACGGTTACAAGGAATGATTACAAAACTCATACCTTCACAGCACATATTTTACGGCTCGGGAAGACCTCTCTTACCCTGATTTCCCCAGTGATGCAGTTTGTTAAGTCTTTGATGTAGTCACACGGGTCAATGCAGCGATTGTCTTCACCGCTTTGAACTGAAGTGACTGCTAATTTGCTACTTTGCTTGGTGCTAATTTGACCCCTTTAACCTGTTTTGACCTGTGAACGGACTAATTTACCATTGTTGACGCAAGACATGTGCCTGAGGTCCCCCCCCCCAAAAAAAATCCAGGATCCAATCCCAGAATCCCAGTAACATGGAGCCCAAAGTAATCCTGGATCCACCTTTGCGACCCGGCGCCGCATCTGGTTTAAACACGGCTATGTGGTGTCGTTTGATAAAATGTTCCCAGCTCTAGGTCGCTTAGTTCTCAATATATTCAGGCCTCTCGTAAGTTGACTGAAGAAAAAAGCGCATATAGCAGATGTGAATAAACTTCCGTGCGGTACGAATTAAGCGATCTGGACCTTAGTGAGGGAAGTTGAAGAAAACGCACAGTAGACTAGCTGCTCTGGAACAAACGCGAAGCCTCAGACCTAAACAAATATCAGCTTACTGCCCGCTGTAAGACGGCAGGCATGAGCCAATGACATCAACAGATCACGTCAGGGGCCTCTGAGCGTCACGTCACGCATGAGCGAGCGCCAGTCCCGTTGCCCCGTCCGTCCCACCCTCAGGGAGGCGGCGTGTCGTTCAGACGCGCTCATTACCCGTCGGAAGTCGCCCTGTGCCGTGCATGCGCTCCATATGCACACAAAGAGCTCCGATCACATCGACCAGAAGCAGTTCAACTGGCAGCAGCCGGACATCATTTACCCATGGACAGTTTAAGGCGGAGCACAACGCACGATGATTTGAGAGCGACCGCAAGAGAATAGTCTCAACTCGCATCCAGCGCTACGGAGCACGCTGAGGCCACATGCATCCAGTGCCACGAAGCACGTTGAGGCCACATGAAAACGCACTACGGCGTGTGAAGTGCAAATATCCCAGACGCAAGTCCACTGCAAATACATTTTTTAGCTTCCGGTCCTAGCCCACGTGCACAGCAGTCGACTTAATCAACGTTCCATCAAACAGGTTTTTCATTGTCTGCGATAAGCTCGGAGCTAGTAGGTGCAGACACCACTTGTTGCACCCTGCGCTGACCTGGACCCGCCCGCTGCACAGAGCCATGCACAGCAACACACCTGGCCTACAGCATGCTCCCCCTCTCCGGCCCCACCCCACCGGGTGTCCCCTCCCCGGCCCGCGGGGCAGGCAGGTCGGCCGAGCGCCGCCGGCCGCTGGCGCACCGGCGCTAGAAAAAAGCGCCGACCGAGCTAGAAATAACACCGATTGCAGCCCCATGCCGCCTGCCAAAGCCGCGAGGCGTGGCAGCTTACCCCGAGCAGCCTCAGGAAGGCCAGCATGTAGGTCTCATAGTCCACGATCGGCTGCGCCTTGGTCGCCAGCGTGCCGCGCTCCGCACTCCGCCGCCACGCCGGGCCAACTTGGAAATTTCAACATTTGCAACGTTGCAGGCCGGCCGGTCTCATGACGCGGCCGCTGCGCCGACCGGCCGGCCCAATCGATAGGGCGCTCTTTTTATTTCGGCGCGGCGCCCGCCGCCCGCCGGCCAGGGGTGGAGGGCTGCGGGGCGCGGTCGGGCAGCGGAGGCTTCCCCCCTGCGTGGCACTGGGGTCGCGCAGGCACATGAGGCACTGGCACTGGCACCGGACGGCGGTGCAACGCTGTCTCGCGGCGCCCGGCTGCGCTCGACCACCGGCGCCCGGCCCGCTCCCCCCGAACGCCGTCGAGCAGGGCTGCCTGGGGCCACTACGGTGGGTAGTCAGGCAGGAGAGCTCAGCAGCCTTGGAACGCTGTACTAGGTCTGGACGAGCTGCTACGTCTGGATTCGACTGTAGGTGCGTGGTGTCTGCACTGACTTTAGTTGTACTATTCAACGCAGTTGTTCAGAACTGATAGCGTTGTTCAACTGATGTTCAGAACTAACGCGCATGCGTTAGTTGTTTTTATTTGGTTGGTTTGAATCGGCATTTGTTGAAACAAATAAAACACTTCGAACTTTGATTGTTGTGAGGTGGACAATCCCTGGCGGTCTAGCACGTCCAACAAAAGGGAACCCATGCATTATAAGAAAACAACTTGCAATGAAGTTGAGTCTTGAAAAATCAGTTATTTAGAAATGTACAGTTGCGGGTAGCAAGCGTTGCGACTGAGATATGGGATTGTTCTTCCATTGTGATATGAAGCTAAAACAGTTTTGAAGGGTTGTGAAGGGTTTGAAGAGAATGTTCGTCAAAAGCTCTCGATTTTCAATTCTCTTGTCAGTTCTCTGTTTCAGTGGGTGTGTTTTCCATTAAAGCGTAGCAACAGTTGGGCAAGAAGGCAGCACCAAAATCTCAGCAAACATCGACAAACGGGAACATTGACATTTATGCACTTTTGCGCCGGCTCTGGGCGCCGAAGTTCCGTGGTTTTAAGTGCTGCCATCATGTGGCACTACTGTAGTGTTCCGGCCTCAGATGCTGAACACAAAACTCAACAACGAAACGTGTGCATATTTATCCAACCACCTTTAACAAGAAAAGATGTCATGATCAGCAGGAAGAAAGTTCAATAGCTCGGTTGCATGGCCGTCTGTGGCCCAGTGTCATAAGAAATGATAGTAAATATAGTATCTTGACTTAACAACATTTTAGCTGCGTCAAAACACAATAACGTGTACTTCATACAGGGCCATGGCCATCATAAGAGTTGTAACAGCTTTGAAAAGGCAAGGCTCGGCTTGAAAACTGATTCCCAAGTTTTTGAGCTGAGCTCCGGCTCCGGCCCCGGCCACTGCCGGTGTACCTGCAGGTACCACTGAGACGCAGCGAGCCATGGGGTACCAGCTGCCATGACCGCGCTGCAGTACGGTACATGTTGATTAGCGCCTTTCATGTCGCACTATCGAGCCAAACTTGCGATTTCATGGCTATATTTGTTGCCTCCTAATTGGCAATATGTGTACCACAAATGTCTGACAAACACCCGTAACATTATTGTCATATGGTGTGGTCATACACATCAGCGTGCAATGTTGCATGCAAGTTTTACGCTTGCTGTGTGTGAACACATAAGGCATACCCTGAAGCAACCAAAAAGCTGTCGGCTGCTTGTTTGCTGCTTGTAGCCGTCTGCGGCTTACGAAGAGCAATAGTATTCGCACAAGGGCACAAACAGAATACGATATGTTGTTTTAAGCCTGGCCAACAAAATGTTCGCGTCCCTGACATGCATCATGACGTAGGCAGTCAGAAATCCGGCAGGCGTGCATTTCTATTCTTACCTCAATTGAGCATTGTGCATGGCAAAGGTACTGCCTCATGATGACGGTCTTTTGTAGAATAAGTTCAGGTATATTGTGATAAGCAGCTCGACCTTTTCTCCAGCGTCCTACAAAGCTCAGATTGACATCTTGATCAGGAAAGTGCTTAAGTCTGACACCCACCCGCACTCCCCGTCATCATACGGCGCTTGGCATGCCTTGTAATGCAATGCAACTTAAGGCCAACATGAATCGGTTTAAATGCTTTATTGTCCTTATTTTACCGTTAGGGTTTCATATTCGTATCGGTCGTGCCCTAAATAAAAAAACGCACTTAAACAAAAAGCATTGCCGGTCGGTGGGGCAAACAGGAAGATCGCACTAATGGAAGCCCACGTAACAAAACCTTGGTGTCGCCCTGCGTCCATTACGCGGGAGCAATTAGCTGAGCAAGCATGCTTGTGCACGTTTATACCACGCTAGCTCACAACTTCCTCAGTTGTTATAACTGTTGAGGGCATGGACTTTCCTTAATCAGGTTTCCCTGTTTCATATCCAAATGTCATAGGCTTGCTCGATGTCATGACTGTTTTTAATAACTAGCAGCTCTCGGATTTCTTTTATTGTCTCTTATTTTGGTTAAAATTTGGAACTTTAACTTCGCCATTTACTTCTTTTCGGACACAGGCATGACCTAGTCTGATTTGTGGTTTGTTTAGAAGGCACCACATCAAATTTAGGGCAGCAGATGTGGCCTTGTGGTACCGTAGGCATTGCAAATACAGCTGCCATGGATGCACACGTGATTTTATACACTCTGTAACCAGTGGTACGTGACACTTCTGGGCTGCGTTAATTGACTAGGTTATAAAGTCACCAGCCACCACTTTTCTACTCTATACAGAGGGAGAGCTTTATGTCCTTAGCAACCAGCGGCCTTGGCATTGAGTCTGGCACGAACTATTTTTTGCGCGTCTGTCTCGGCGGTGACTAGACGAGAAAAAAGTCGCCGACGCATAAAAAGAAACACCACAAAAAAACTCGCCACCCCTAAGCTTCTGTATTTAGTCGACTGACCTGGCCACCGAGCCGAGACAGCACTCCACGGCGGCAGCCATCCCAAGCTCGGTAGTGTCACTCTATGCCGGGGCTGTCCCACAATCCCAGCTCTGTGCAAGGACTGTCTCACAACCGCAGCTTTGTGCCAGAACTGTCCCTCAATCCCAGCTCTGTGCCAGGACTGTCCCACAATCCCAGCTCTGTGCTGGGGCTGTCCCACAATCCCAGCTCTGTGCTAAGACTGTCTCATAATCCCAGCTCTGTGCCAAGACTGTCCCACAATGCCAGTTCTGTGCTGGGGCTGTCCCTCGATCCCAGCTCTGTGCTGTGGCTGTCCCACAATTACAGCTCTGTGCTAAGACTGTCCCTCAATCCCAGTTCTGTGCTGGGGCTGTCCCTCAATCCCAGCTCTGTGCTCGGGCTGTCGGGCGTCTAAAATGTCCCGAGAGTGTCTGCCGCACGCGGCCGTGCTCTGGTCTCTCCGTCAGCGGCCAGCGACGGCCGATCGTTTTTGCTCTAACTGAGCTGCTGAGTTTTTTCCTGCGAAACAGGTGTTGGACGTGACGAAAAACGGTGTACCAACAGCTGCGAGCGACATCTTCAACGCCGGTACGCAGCTGGTGCACGGCGGCCGGTGCCCCCTGTCCGGCCGCTCGCCAGACCGGCACCAGCTCCAGCTGCGGCCGTGGCCGGACGCCGGCGGCGATCTTTCACCGATTGCCGTCCGGCCGGGACTCCGGCGGGCGCAGCCTCCACAGCCGGACCGATCTCGCGCGGCGAGACCAGCAGATCGCAGCCGAGACGAGCAGACCGCAGCCGAGACCAGCAGATCGCAGCCGACCGCCTCCGGCCCCCCTGGGCCGCCCCACCGGCCCACCGTCGCCGTGAGGGCCGTCGCCGCCTTGACGTCTCCCGCACGGCCTCGTGTGCAGCCGCCGGCCGCTGCACGAGGAGCGCCGCGCGCCGGTCTGCTCCGCCAACTCATCGGCCGGGGCCGGCCGAGACCGGACCTGCCGCGGCTGCTGGGAGCCGTGGCGCAGTGACCGAGTGTCCTGCTGGGCCGGCATGGTTCGCTCAGAGACGCGGCTCCGCTCGGGCAGAGCTGCGCCAGGACAGGCATGGAGCCGTGGCGCAGTGACCGAGTGTCCTGCTGGGCCGGTATGGTTCGCTCAGAGACGCGGCTCCGCTCGGGGCAGAGCTGCGCCAGGACAGGCACGAAACGTGTCTATAGGACCACAGGTATGGATAACAGCGGTTCTCAAGACTGTGAATGCAACGAAACAAATGAATGCGTACGGCAACGGACTGAAAACAGAAATAAGTTGACTTCTCTTGGCGCTTCAACAGATGTCAATTTTCCTCAGAGATCGCAGATAAGTAAAACACAACCAATACACCAGTATGCTGTTAATTATGATAGCTAAGTCATTGCCAATCGATTGGGAATAATTACCATGCACAATGATGACATGGGAGCAAACGTGAGATGTCAAAATAAATCAAATCAGTGCGTGGTTAGAGTATTTAATGCAACACAACACAAATGTTGCAAATGCTCAGCGTGAAAGCAAAATGGCCACATAGTAAGAGCCAAGAAAACTCGCACTTTTGCCATCTGGTACCCTTTTGGATACAGGGGAGGAAAACGAAGGAGGGAACTATTTGGTGCCCGATGCTGACTATGCTCTACTGAACTTGCCGAAACATGTCCTGGGCTGTTGCCTTTTTGCTCTCTAATTTCCGACTAAAAGTACCCTACCCAGATGACCATCGCATGCTTCTTAGCAAGGCGTATGAGATAAGATGGAAGTTATGGCCTTTATTGTAGATATAGAAGCCATTCGGCAAACACACCTCCATAACAGTGCAATCATAACAGACGGTAGAAGTTAATGTAAACTCTTGCATCAGTCCCTGGAAACGGTAACTTTGAAGGCAAAGCTTTCTGTACTGGAGCAGCCGCAGATTTCTCATGAGCGACGCTATTTGCAGCATATTATGGCCAACCATTGGCAAGAGCCGCGTGCATTTAAATGCATTAATACATAACATTTTATGCGTGTCGAGTGACGAGCGTGTTACAAGTCGACTTGACAATGTTTCTGTAAAAAAACAGAAATTTGGTGACTACAAGCAAATGTTGTGTCAAAGAGAAGCAAAAGGCCGTGACCTTCTCTAAGGCTGTGGCCTCTCTAAGGCTGTGGCCTCTCTAAGGCTGTGGCCTCTCTAAGGATGTGGCCTCTCTAAGGCTGTGGCCTTCTCTAAGGCTGTGGCCTCTCTAAGGCTGTGGCCTCTCTAAGGCTGCGGCCTTCTCTAAGGCTGTGGCCTCTCTAAGGCTGTGGCCTCTCTAAGGCTGCGGCCTTCTCTAAGGCTGTGGCCTTCTCTAAGGCTGTGGCCTTCTCTAAGGATGTGGCCTCTCTAAAGGGAATTTTCTGAGCGTGGGCTTGCCGCGTGTAATCCGTCATTGGGTTTCGAAAGACTGTCCATTTCGCACAGGAATATCAGTGCCCGATCATGCTGGGTACACATGCAAGCATGCCGCACCCGGTCGCGCTCGCTAACCCTCCTTACGACTGAGTCAAAACTAAGGGCCTTGTGGTGAACATCCCCCCGGTACCTCTCGTGTTGCAGGGAGACAGCGTCGGGCAGGTCGGACCGTCGGGAGAACCTCTCACTCCGGGAAAGGGAGGGGGAGGGGCGGCGAGTCCCGCGGGCCTCGTTCCCTGGCGCTGCCGGCGCGTGGGCGCCCCCTCACGCCGTGCAGCGCACCCGCCGCCCATCGACGCCCGTGTTGGCCGCGAGGGGGCGTCGTCCACGGGAGGGACAGGGGAGGGGGCTCCATCCGGGGGTGGCGTCGCAGCCAGGCGTGAGAGCCGACAGCAAAAAACGGCCCCGGTCTGCGCCCGGCTCGCCGGCTCCCAGCGCGGGAACGCGGCGGCGACCGTGCACAATGGGCCACCGGGCCGCGCCACGCGGCCAAAAACTGGTCCGGCCAGTTTCACCGGAAAAATGCAACGCTCCAGACGGCGTCCATGTCTTGATCGACAAACATCGGGGCCGGCTGGCCGGGGCGTTTGAATATTTCAATGAGGACAACAAGTTAGGCTCGGCCGGCGGCGACGGCGTCTCACCGCGCGTCCGGCCGAGAACAAAGCACGCCACCGTTCCCACCGCGAGCGGCGCCGCGGCCGCCGCATCCCGCCGCCGGCTGCCGCGGGCCTGCGGGGCCGGCGGCCGGGCTGGGCCGGGCTCGCCGCCCTGTTGCACGGAGCGCCTAAGCCGACAGACTGTGCCGCCGGGCATGTGTGCGTGCGGTGCAGCATGCCCCACAACTGCAGGCCGTGCCGTTGCAGAGGTCCGGCTGGTGCTGCCCGGCTCCCGGGTAGAGACACCGCTTCGGATAATGCCGAAGACTGCAGCTCTGCCGCGCGTGGCCGGCCCGCCTCGGCAGGCCGCCCCTGTTCGGTGCTCTGCTCACAAAGGAATGCACCTGTGCGACTGAGGGTTTCACGCCGCTGGTTGCGTCAAATGGGGCCATTGTGCGTTGAAAAGCCCTTTTACCGTCCGCCTTCTTGTCAGTGGCCAAAAACGTCCTCGCCGGAGTCCTTTTTGCGGCGTTTCTTGCGCCGACCGACAGCACGACGGCGCGGCGGCTCTTCATCCGTGCCTGCCTGCCTCAAGTTCAAGGCCGACCGAGGAGGGGGAGAGGGGAGAGAAGCGGCCCGGGCCGACACGGTCTGCCCGTCTGGTCAGGCGGGCCCCGCACCCCCATCACTAAACAGCGCGACGAGCAGCGGCATATGCTGCAATGTGGCGACAAAAAGCCGTGGCCTAAATGTTTCGGGAAAAAATCTTTGTTCACCGATTCCCGGCTCGGTGCTCTCTTGGCGCCCATCCTGTGCTCACTTAGCGCTTGTACTTGTAGATCTTATATTGTGAGCACGGCAATTTCATTTTCCCAAAGGCAATGTGTTGGAAGCGCTGCTGAGGCGTTGTTCAATTACCAGGTATAGAACTAAGCATTTCGTCGTGTGGTTTTGAAACTAGCTTCCGTAAACGAGCCATGTGAAGCACGTCGTACGCCCACAACATATGCTACATACGCGTCCATTGCAGCTCACTGCATGTTGAAGGATGCCCTCGCTGTTCATTTGAAACATTTTGGCTGATCTTTGGCCCTGTCGAGACAAAAAAGGAGACTGTCGTACCAAGCAGAAGACGTTTCAGCTTGTACGCATTTAGGCAATGTGCAGACCTAAAATTCGGGCCGTATATTAATGAGGGTTTCGTTTTATCACCATGCATGTTCACATCGCGGTGATGAAATACTAAACCACATTGCTAACACACTGCAAGGTGGGCCGAGTATCAGTTTCCGAGTTTCCATCGTCGTCATACCAGGCCCGTGCCGTATAGGGCTGAAGTAGCAAAGAAACAGGAGCACTAGTAGCAAATACATTGAGCAAAGTGGCAGCTCAAGAGTGCATCACTGGTTGATCCGAATGACTAGCTGTCGATCATGTGCGAATAGATTCACGGCATCAAAATTGCAAGTGATGCCTTCAACCTGGCCGTCATTGGTGCTTTCCGAAACACCCGGCTGTCGAGGTATACGGTGTCACTTGCCTCTCACCCTGGCAGGAAGAGAGGGCAGCGCGGACAATCGAGCCCCGCGCCTCTGGGCAACGCGGACAACCGAGCCCCGCACCTCTGGGTAGCGCGGACAGTCGAGCCCCGCACCTCTGGACAGCGCGGACAATCGAGCCCCGTACCTCTCGGCAGCGCGGACAATCGAGCCCCGCACCTCTGGGCAGTGCGGACAATCGAGCCCCGTTCCTCTGGTCAGCGCGGACAGTCGAGCCCCACACCTCTGGGCAGTGCGGACAACCGAGCCCCGTAGCTCTGGGCGGTGCGGACAACCGAGCCTCGCACCTCAGCTTTCTCAGACGCGCAGCTTAACCACCGCAATACGGCGCGCCCGACTTCTTCAACCTAATGCCCTTCATTCCGATGGTCTGTTCCGGCGGGGCAGTTGTGTATTGCGCCGCATTTCATAGCAAACACATGCACACATGAGTGCGACTGTAACACATGAGTGCACAGTCGATGTCCAGGCTCACGCCAGAGTGCACGAACATGAGCGTGACGGAACAGGAACGTCAGGTGCGGCAGTGTGGCATATGTTCGGCATGGGACAGTCCGCTGCAGCATATGGCGATTAAAGGCCGGGGTGGACAGACCACCGCGCTATCGCACTGGCGAAGGTGTAGAAACGCTCGCAAAACATGAGATGAGCCAATGCGTCATTAGAACGCGCGCAGACATAGTTCAATACAGAAATGCCCGCACGGGTAATTTACATCTAATGCATAAGTATCGCAGTGTCCAAACCCGACATGAGCCTGTGAAGGCCCCTCGGCCGCTTCAATGGCCAGGGAGGCGCAGCAGGGGGGGGGGGGGGGGGTGGTAGAAGGGGCAGTTGCCCCCGTGTCGGCAGGCGAGGATGACAAGAACATGTTTTTGCCTCCTCAATCTTTGGGCAGGCTCCTTTTCCCAAACTAAAGGCATTGAAGCTATCCGTACGTTACCAAAACTCACATCCAAGCGACCACCATAATTGAACTAGAAGGAATTAAGTCAGGCTCAGAATAGCCATTCTTACATCAAGAGGCCCGTTTTCTGGATCGTGAGACCACCTTTATGAATACAGCAGCCCATGTTTTCAATAACTATACCCGATGTTATGTTACGACGACCCCTTGGTGACTCGGGAGGCCTCATTACAACCGAGGAGGCTGCTGTGCCAGGTAAGGAGGGGCGCTCTATATCCAGGACGCCTTGTTTCTGCCACAGGAGGCCCATTTTGTGCATCAGGTGATCGCTGTTCCGGTTCAGGATCCTCTGTAATCGGTTAGTGAGGCCCTTTGGCTCGATTTTGGAGCCCCCCCCCCCGCGTGAATTGGAAGCATCTTGTTCTAAATAAGGAGGCTCGTCTTGCATCAGCAGGCCATTTTCTCGGACAGGTTTTTTCAGGACAGGACAGGACAGGACAGGACAGGTCTATTTTAAGGTAGTGAGGACCTTCGAAGATAATCACAATGCCCCATTCTGAGCTGCTTTGTTGTCAACATTTGCTTGATTATGATGCCTGTCGCAATTTGATAAGAGAGAACATTACCTCGTGTCCTTTCCTCTTGAATGCGACATTGCCCAAGAGGACTCTCACCCCCTATGAGGAGCTCCTATTTTGTTCAGAAGGCCCCTAAGAAATCCCCCAAGCTCAAAATCCGGGGCGCCGCCCCTCGTGGACAGTGCCCACATCCTCCTGAGGCACAAGGTCATGGCCAAGGTCTCCGTCTAGACCGAGGGTTTGGCTGTTTTTGCCAGCCGATGACGTCACTGCCGCTGCCGCGCGCGGGTGGGTCGGGATCGATTCTAGACTGGCGGCAAAAACGTTCACTGTCGCCGCGCGAGACGGCCGCCGTCTGACCGGCTGGCGGTCGCCGCAGTTCGGCTCGCCGGCCACTCCGCCGCCTGCAGCCCGAGCTGGCGCTGCACGCCTGCGATGATGCCATCCAAGGCCGCCCTTTTTTCGTCTGCAGTGCGGGCGGCACCCAAGGCCGGCCGGCCCGCGCGCCGCCTGCCAGACACCCAGACGGATAAAAGCCGCCCTTGACCGCAGCGTCGGTGACTTCAACAAAAACGCCGGCAAAAAGCTCATTTTGTGGCGTCTGGCTTTTTTTGTGGATTTTTTTCTTGGTCTGCACCTGCGCGATAGCGCGTTGTTTCGTATTTGTCCCACTTCCCCACATCGGCTCGTCAGTCTGTGCGCGGTAGAAACTTTGGGTGGACGCTGTGTCTCCAGCGCTATTTCTGCAGCCCCGTAACAAGTAAGCAACTATGTGGCCCGCCACCTGACCTGTTGTGACGTTTTGTTTTTTTCGTCACGTGCCAATCGCAGAAGTGCCTCCACGGTCACCAGGTTTTCATTCGCCCCGCAGCCTGGCCGGTTGGCGCGACATAGAGGCAGACTCTCCTACCGCCAGCGTTTTTAGTCTGAAAACTGACCCTGTGCGTCGCTTGTCGCCTGACCCCCGGGCCGTGTCTCTTCCATACACCCCACACCCCCGGGGCCTGTCTCTTCCAGACACCCCCACGCCCCCGGGCCCTGTCTCTACCCCACACCCCACACCCCCGGGCCCTGTCTCTTCCCCACGCTGCCGGGCCCTATCTCTTCCCCACACTCCCGGGCCGTGTCTCCCCCCCCCCCCCCCAAATGCACCCCCGAGCCGTGAAGGCCGCGTCGGGGGCGCGCCCGCGTCCCACGTGGCCTCGGCTGGGACACCGTGTGGCCCCCGGGCAGGTGCCCCGTCCCACGTGGCCTCGGGTTGGACACCGTGTCGCCCCAGGCAGGTGCCCCGTCCCACGTGGCCTCGGGCGAGCAGCTCTGGCTCTCCGACGGCACGGTTTTCTGTCAGCTGTTCCAGGGCAGGGGAACAGACGGCTGACGTGGCCGATATTTTGAGATGCCCGAAGTCCCAGTACACCGGAGGAAGTGGTGCAGAGGAACACAGCGGAAGGGTTGCGGGAGGGCCACGACTGGCCCAATTTTCGCGAAATTCTCACTGGTGGTGATCAGTGGTCAGAACCGTCAAAGTCGGCATATGATGAAGGGGATGAATCCTTTATCTTAAAACCGGGTTCGCGCCACCCATTTTTGGGAACACTTCCACGGGAAAAGACACTTCCATAGCAGCATGTTCTGTTTAGCTGTTCGGTGTCTGTATCTCTGAAACCAGTACTCCAAGAATTCCAAGGTAGAAATTTATGTATAACTCAGTCTGCACTCTGCATATACTGCAGACCCTCATAATTGGTCGTTAATGGTAGACCCATCTTAGTTCTACTGGATAAAATGTATGCGCAAAAAACAAAGTATGGTGATTGGTATAAGAACTGAGCTTTGAAGTTGTGGTAGCCATGTCACTTCACATTGTCAGTAGACGCTTTGGTTACATTTGCCTTTGGCAAGAACGCCTTTCTCTCATAACCACCTTGTGAAGAAGTTTATAAGAAGCAAGGGAAGTCAAAAAAAGAAAAGCAAGAAAAGAAGAAATTTAGAAAAAGGCCTAAAAGCGTAGTGCATTGAGGAATTTTTGATCAATCAGAATTCATATGTACCGACCGAAGTACGATGGTTTTTGTAGGAAATAAATTCAAACATGGTGCGGCTTTGTCAGTGGAACTTGTTAGGTGGCATTTTGCTTGCACTTGCGCGACGGTTGCTTCTTGAGCATCTTTGGAATGAGGGACCAAACATCCGTTGGTCCGGACCGGGCTTGGCTCAAACTGCCAGCACCAGCTTGGCTGAATCGCGACGATCAATTAAGCAGCGAAATATCATACCTTTTAGCTTCTACAACCTGGGAGAGAAGACTTAAATGCAAAAAATAAACGTGCGTGTATAATGTAAATATTCCTGAAGTGCAATGCTAAAAAAGCTTTCATCTAGCACAGTCTTTATCCGGAAAAGCCCGCAGGTTGATTTTTCTTGTAGGCGAAGACGACGTGCTCCTTGAAATGACAGCTAAATTTTCATAATCAAATGTTGTAAAATGAGCAGGACACTGAGTGCATCAGTGGAAACACCTTTAGTACCAAAACGCCGGCAAGCCCCGCCCTCTATAGTTGTCAAAGACATAGTTATTAATTGTGTTGCTGGTAAACATCCCATCATATTTTCTATCCCAGACGCAAATGGAATCGCCTGTTTGTGATGATATATTCATCGAGAGAAAAGATATCATAGACATGAATTTCGAAGCACCAATAAAAAATATGTTAGGCTTCAAATTGCTCCACTTATAAGTTTGACAACCACCACATACCACTTAACTATTTTATCATACACGTCCATGCAGTCCACCAAGCCAGTCGTTCATGTTATTATCAGTTAACAATCCCGTGATGGAGGCATTCACGGCCGATGTTATATCGGGCGGGCAGGTGACGCCCACATGCAGCGGATAGGGAATGAGTCAGGGTGGTGCTTCACTGCTGTAGGTCGGGGGCCCGCTATACAGTAAGATCCTCCGGTCCTAGCGTATGCAGTACACACCACAGCGCTCGGGACGCGATAAGGGGCAGAAGCGCTTACTCTGGAAGATTTGGCGAAACCCTTGCCACATGATACATTCATTCTTTAAAAGCTTCTCGTGCAGTGCGCAGAAGTGCATGTCATTGGCTAATGAGGTTCCATAAATACACATGCTTAGTTCTACAAATCTCCGGCATTACCAACCACATGTGTGTTTGTTCCCGTCCGGTTGGGTTTTGTATGATTGGTCAGAAGTATTTCGCCTCTGACAATGGTAAAATTCATTTTGGGTTGCGTTCAAGGCCATCGTGTCATATTCAGAGCTTTCCAAAGGTATGGGCACTAATCCCCAATTCAATATTCCTCTCCTATTTTGTACAAGAAATATAAAAGTAATGTCTGCCTCTGAACCGATCTAAGAGGGCTCAGCCAATGTGGGGGTACCGCCCAATGACAACACCCACACCTTTTGAGTGCCATCGGTACATTCCCATGGTCGGCATACGTATAGCTAGCACCACCCAGAGCTCTTCACCTCTACCTTGTTTGCATGACAATATCACATTTCAAATAATCGGAGGGTTAATCATTTTTTCGCTTCCAACTACTGAGGTCAAGTCGATGCGCATTTGAAAATTGTCACCTTTGCAGCAGTATTTTACGTGTGCCGACGCCTTGTTATACGCTGCGGGAAATTAAAGTCGAACGAAATTACACCCAATTAGCGCGTGAGTACCACTAAATTGCACGAACACTGCGCCACGGCGCCACGCAGCTTATTATTCGCCGCGTGTGTTGCGTGAATTCGTCCAATCCGCAATTGACGTTTGTTGCGTTTCCACGAGGGCTTAACCTCCCATCAGCCCGGTGTTCTGCCCAGTGCCGTAGGCTGTAGGCCTGGCAGCACTTGCGCTTGCCTTTTGCGATAATTAGAACCGCACGTTACGCGCGTGCTCGTCTAGGTTGCGATTTAGGAGATCGAAATGACCGTTTTACCCTCAGAGCATGGCAGCGCACGAGCAGCGACTCGCCGCCCAGCGTGAGCTAAGCCAGCCCGGCGCGGTGCCTGCACGACGGGGGTCACGCTGCCACCCGGTGACACTGGCCCAGGAGGCAGACGTGCGCTCCGGTGACCCAGGCCCAGGAGGCAGACGTGGGCACCGGTGACCCTGGCCCGGGAGGCAGACGTGCCCTCCGGGGACCCAGGCCCAGGAGGCAGACGTGCGCTCCGGTGACCCTGGCCCAGGAGGCAGACGTGCGCTCCGGTGACCCTGGCCCAGGAGGCAGACGTGCGCTCCGGTGACCCTGGCCCAGGGGGCAGACGTGCGCTCCGGTGACCCAGGTCCAGGAGGCGGACGTGCGCTCCGGGGACCCAGGCCCAGGGGGCAGACGTGCGCTCCGGTGACCCTGGCCCAGGAGGCAGACGTGCGCTCCGGTGACCCTGGCCCAGGGGGCAGACGTGCGCTCCGGTGACCCAGGTCCAGGAGGCGGACGTGCGCTCCGGTGACCCAGGCCAGGAGGCAGACGTGCGCTTCCGGTGACCCAGGTCCAGGAGGCGGACGTGCGCTCCGGGGACCCAGGCCCAGGAGGCAGATGTGCGCCCGTTGCCATGTCCGCCCCAATGATGTGGGACGCTTTGCACTGACTGAGATGTGATCAAATTTGCAACCAAAGTTGGACATTTTGAACCACATGATGTTACCGGAGCATTTCAAGAGCAAAAAAAGACATGGATTTTTGACCCTGAAATGCGTTTCAGCATGCCCTTGGAACGCATTTCAAGAGCATAAAACTTGGTTAACGCCAGTTATTGTATCAAAAGCCACTTGCTGTATACGATTAGGCATGTAGGTCTACTATCAACTCCTAGGTCTATCTATCCACTCCGGTACTTTCTTCCAGTGTCCGCCTCCCCTCTCGTGCCACCCTCCGGTACTTTCTTCCAGTGCCCGTCTCCCCTCTCGTGCCACCCTCCGGTACTTTCTTCCAGTGCCCGTTTCCCCCTCTCGTGTCACCCTCCGGTACTTTCTTCCGGTGCCCGTCTCCCTCTCTCGTGCCACCCTCCGGTACTTTCTTCCAGTGCCCGTCTCCCCCCTCGTGCCACCCTCCGGTACTTTCTTCCGTGCCCGCCTCCAGTGGCCGCCTGCGTGGCTGTGCTGACCTCCTGCGGCCGGGGCAGGGCCCTTCCGGCGGCGCCTGACGCCGATCGATGCGCCCAGCAGCGATTTTTTCTGCATGACCGGGCCGGCGGCCGGAGCCGCTCGGCTCGTGCGTCGGAGCCGACGCCGACCCACCGGCCGGTCGTGCACCTCGCCGTCGCCCTGCCGCCGCCGCTGCCGCCGCCGCTGCTGCCCCGCACCGGTCACGATTGTAGGCCACTATTTTGTCGGACAAATATCGACCGTCGGCCGGCCGCGGAGCGCGGAGCCGGCAGAGCGTGGCGCCATGGGAGCGGCGGCGGCGGGCGCCGGCCAGCCCGGCAGGCCGGTCTGCGGCGCTCAGGTCAGCTCCGCCGCAGGTCACAGTTGGACAACTGCACATGCAGCGCGGGCCGACTGAAGGCGTTCGTAAAACCGAGCCCGCCGTTGTTTAAGTGAGGAAGAGACAAAGCTAGGAGACAGGGCTGTGGGCTATTAACATTGATGGAGTGAGCCTTTCCGGTAGTCTGTCGGTAACTTCCAAAGGCTTGACAGCCCAACCGCTAATCAGCCAGCTAGGGCTCGTTCGACATCAGCGGAGGGCTTGGCACCCCATCGATTCCCCGGCTCATACCTGGCTGATAAGTCAGGGCAAACGGAGCTGTTATATATTTCCTACACGCAAGCGTCTTCATGAATAGTGTGGAAGATTACGATATGCCACACAGCCGGGAGTCATCACTTGAGCGTTTAGTCTGCTCGTTGTATTGTCTTGCCTTATTGCGCCATGCACAAACAGATAAGGCAAAACGAAAAAAAGGAAATCACTTGCTGCACCATGCAGGCATTATACCCTGAGACACTTTTTGTGTACCAATAAAAGTTCTTAATTTTTTTGGGGTGCGTCACCTCGTAATCACTTCACATCGCTTTCGATTGCTGTTTCAGCCGTGTTATCTGCACAGGGGCTGGTATGCCGTCTGGTATCAGCACATGTTTGGTACTGCCTGCACTCAGATCCGACCCGCAGACCCATCTGCTTCAGACCCCCAGTCAGCCGATCACACAAACAGCAGAACGGTAGCAGTGCAACACCGGGACACGTGTTGCAAAGTATTGCGAAAAACACGGCACAAGATAACCTGCATGTTATAGGTGAATCGTCAACGGGGCAATACATCTGTAAAATTAATTTGATAGTGTTATAATGAGCGGAGGCTGATAGTATCAAGTAGTTTGCAAAATACTAATTACTTAGACCGGCGTCTTCGCTAATGCCCAGGAGTCAGGCTCAGTTTTGCACGACACCATCGCAGAATGCATCTGTTCCGAGAGTTAATAATTCAAAGAATCTATATCACCACCTGTCCGAGAGGCTTATAAGAACCTGCAGCACCTCTTGATAAAACTCTAAAACGTAACGCAACGCCGTGGGCCGTCAAGTGCCAGAGTATTAGAGCGTGTCATGCAAGGACTACGGGCTCTACACGGACCTCAAATTGTCCGGCGGGCCATTAGGCCGCGGCGTTAGCATCCGGGCGCGGCCCGCATGTCCGGCCTGGCGGCCTCGGCGCCGGCGGCTCCGGCCACTGGCTTGCACCGGCGCGAGCGAAAGACGCGGCCAAAACCGCGCCCGCCGCGGTCAGACACCACCGTCCATCGGTCAGAATAGACACCACCGTCCGTCGGTCAGAACAGACACCAGCGTCCGTCGGTCAGAACAGACACCACCGCCCGTCGGTCAGAACACACCACCGTCCATCGGTCAGAGCAGACATCACCGTCCGTCGGTCAGAACAGACGCCGTCCCTTGGTCAGACCAGACACCACCGTCCATCGGTCAGAACAGACACCACCGTCCGTCGGTCAGAATAGACGCCGTCCCGTGTTCAGACCAGACTCCCCGCGCCAGACCCGACCACGGCCAGTGCCCCCGACTTGCCACATCCCTGGCTCAGTCTCCCATTCTCTCCCTGCCCCCCTCCCCCCCCATTTTGTTCCTGTCCTCCGCTCCCCCCCCCCCACCCCCTAGCACCTTGTCAGGCCTTGCCGTATGGGCTCATCAGAGGTCCATTTCAAGATTCACGGCTCATTTCGTCCCTGCCTATTCCAAACTTCAACCCTCCTCTGCTTTCGGTTAGATTATTTTTTGCGCCATGTTATATCATTAACTTTGGCACAATCCGCATCACTAATTTTGTCACTTGCTTTATCGCTAGGTTTGTTTTTGGCTCCCTCCCCGACCCTGCCCCTGGATCTGTTTCTACTTAGGGCGTTTCCTCATCCCTAAGTTTGCATCTAGCCATGGCGCCTACTTCATCCCCCGTCGTTTCCTGGTTTCGTCGTCTACTTCCCCCCAAAAGGCTAATGCAAGGGTGCAGGGCGCCCACTTTCTGTGCTCCCTAGTTTTTCATGGCGTAAAATGACAATTTCATACTTTTAAAAAAGTCGAGATAACGCTCACCCACCGCCTTTTTCTGCATTCCCTCT
>NW_023597051.1:90310-175738 GCF_011947565.3 Pollicipes pollicipes
AGAGAGAGAGGAGAGAGAGAGGTGATGCAGGCGACACGTGTGCGAGACGTTTATTATTTATTATGCGTGTATGATGAGAACACTCCACTCTCGACAAAATGATTGGAAAACCACACGTACTTTGAAGAATGCTTAAAAACAGCGCATAATTCAACGTCCATGCGTACTCCAGGGCTCAGGTTAAATTTTGCCCATGTCTCTTAAAGCTTTCTGCGTGTTCCATGCGTCTGACATTTATATCCTCTCTAATTCATACTCATGAGCGTCTTAACCTCGGCGCTCTCAGACAGCGTGACACTTTGTTTTACATAAATTAAAGTGGTACATACGCAAAGCAGCATTGTGATGCCCAAGTTTAAGTCACGACCTTTCCTGTACCCCCGTTACCTTGTACTCATACATCATGAGGTTCATTCATCTGCCCAACCTTGCCCTTCACGGCTTCCTGCCTCCCACCCGCAGTAAAAACTTTCCCGCTGCACTTTCGTGTTGACGTGCGCGCGCCGTTGACCCGGGTCTGTAACCTCGCCGGCCCTGTTACCTCGGCGTGTGCTCCCACCAAAAACACGCGCAAAACCTCGCGCGCACTACTGCTCCACATACACACCCGCACCAAATCATATTTTCAACGTTTATCGTCGTTTTTCTCGCACTTCCCTTCCTTCTTTTTACACCCATTTTTCGTTTTTACCCGGCGTGTGTTCTTGCGTCTGCGAAGGACGCGTTTTTACTCTGGATACTCCGCATTTACGCAATGAATTGTCCCTGAAAGATGCTTCTTGCAGACTGGTAAAAAGGGAGAATCGATGCGAGGACGAGGAGGTGCGATGTTCCACGAAACAAGAATGCTATCCCGAAGACAGCAGTGTTGTGCAGGAGCTGAAGCTGCTCTCAGTGAAAAGCGCGTCTTAGTGCGGCTTGCCATCCGTCAGTTATGCGGCAGTCTGTCCGGAGCTGCTCCAGCCAGTCTGTTCGGAGCGGCTCCAGCCAGTCCGTCCGGAGCGGCTACAGCCAGTCTGTCCGGAGCTGCCCCAGCCAGTCTATCCGGAGCTGCTCCAGCCAGTCTGTCCGGAGCTGCTCCAGCCGGTCTGTCCGGAGCGGCTCCAGCCAGTCTGTCCGAAGCTGCTCCAGCTAGTCTGTCCGGAGCTGCCCCAGCCAGTCTATCCGGAGCTGCTCCAGCCAGTCTGTCCGGAGCTGCTCCAGCCAGTCTGTCCGGAGCGGCTCCAGCCAGTCTGTCCGGAGCTGCTCCTGCTAGTCTGTCCGGAGCGGCTCCAGCCAGTCTGTCCGGAGCTGCTCCTGCTAGTCTGTCCGGAGCTGCTCCAGCCAGTCTGTCCGGAGCTGCTCCAGCCAGTCTGTCCGGAGCTGCTCCTGCTAGTCTGTCCGGAGCTGCTCCTGCTAGTCTGTCCGGGGCTGCCCCAGTCCGGCCGTTGCTGGACGACGACTGGTGTTTGCCACAGTGGACCAGTGAAGCCAGCGGGCGGAGCGGGTGGATCTGGCCGCCGATGGACCTGGTCGCTGGGTGCATCTGTTCACGGTTGGATCCGGCCGCCGGTGGATCTGATCGTGGGTGGATCTGATCGTGGGTGGATCTGATCGCGAGTGGATCTGGTCGCCAGGGGATCTGATCGCGGGTAGATCCGGTCGCCGAGTGGATCTGGTCGCCGTATGATCGCGAGCCCGAGGTGTTGGCATGCCGCCGACCCAGGCCCCAGTGGGGTGACACCGTCCCCGCCCTGCCCGCACCGACCCTCCTATCTGGGACTGCACCCAACCTGAGAACACTACTCCCGAGAGGTACCCACCGCCGTCATCTCCACGGACAGCACCCCCACCGAGAACGCTGCTGGCGAGGAGCACCTCTGGGCACCACGAGGCACCAATGCAGCTCATATTGCCTGAAAACCGAGCCTGTGTGGAGATCTCCTTCATCACTTCCGCGGAGTACGACCCGCCGGCCTCCTCCGATTAGCAAGCGGCGTTGCCCTGGTATCATTTATGCAACCAAAGAGATGGAAAGGCTTAAAAAAGAGGAGAGACCACTGGCAATCAGGGGAGACTCCTGGCGTTCAGAAGAGATCACTGTCGATCACAGGGGACCACTGGCGACCGGGTGTTAGCACTGACAGCCGGCGGCGGTTGATAGACAGCGTGCAGGCCGGCCGGCTGACCTGACGCGGCCCCGGACTGCTGCGCGACGGATCAGCGCCTCGGCACTTCCGCAGGAAAATCCGCAGTGGCGACGATGACGGTGTGTGTGTGTGTGTGTGTGTGTGTGTGTGTGTGTGTGTGTGTGTGTGTGTGTGTGTGTGTGTGTGTGTGTGTGTGTGTGTGTGTGTGTGTGTGTGTGTGTGTGTGTGTGTGTGTGTGTGTGTGTGTGTGTGTGTGTGTGTGTGTGTGTGTGTGTGTGTGTGCGTGCGTGTGTGTGCGTGTGTGTGCGTGTCAGTGTACGCATGTGTATATGCGTGTGTGTGGGTGGATGAGGAGGTATGCCTGCCCCGCCGGTGCACCCTCGCCTGACGTCACGTCCCGCCTCGTGGCGTGGCCGCTCTGTCAGACGCTGTACCTCGGGGGCCGGCCTGCAATGTTGCACCGCTCGGCTGCAGTGCGGCGCCATTGGTGCAGGTCAGTGCGCCGGCCGGCCGGCAACTGCGGCCCCGCCGCCCGCTCGGATCAGCCATGATGACCGCGTACCAGGAGGACGAGCTTGTGAGTGTGACCCGCGCAGCAGTCCGGGGCCGCGTCAGGTCAGCCGGCCGGCCTGCACGCTGTCTGTCGACCGCCGCCGGCTGTCAGTGCTCACACCCGATCGCCAGTGGTCCCCTGTGATCGACAGTGATCCCTTCTGAACGCCAGGAGTCTCCCCTGATTGCCAGTGGTCTCTCCTGAACTAACTATCGCTAGTCATCACTAGTTGGTCATCATCAGCCCTTGCTGGTCCCCTCCGATCACCAGTGGTCCCCCTGAGCCAAGCGGTCTTCCCTGATCTCAGTGGTCCCCTCTGATCGCCAGTGGTCCCCCTAAGCCCAGTGGTCCCCCTGAGCTCAGTGGTCTCCCCTGATCTCAGTGGTCTCCCCTGATCTCAGTGGTCCCCTCTGATCGCCAGTGGTCCCCTCTGATCGCCAGTGGTCCCGTCTGATCGCTAGTGGTCCCCTCTGATCGCCAGTGGTCCCCCTAAGCCCAGTGGTCCCCCTGAGCTCAGCAGTCTCCCCTGTTCTCAGTGGTCTCCTCTCATTGCCAGTCTCCTTGGTGACTCACTCACCGCGGGATCCGGTGGTTACCTAATTCAATGCGAGGCGTCAGCAGCAGGAGCAGCGCTCTCCTGGCCTATCCAACAGTCGGTGGCCGCTGACCAGGACTCCCGGTTGCGTTCAGCCGTCGCCAGTGTGCCGCGCGCCGGGGTGTCCGGCCTATCGCCGTCCCGGGCGGGCCGTCCGACGTCCGGACTGTCCGACGTCCGGGCCGGCGTCCGGCCGCTGCTTTGTGGCGTGCGTGTGTGTGTGTGTGTGTGTGTGTGTGTGTGTGTGTGTGTGTGTGTGTGTGTGTGTGTGTGTGTGTGGTGTGTGTGTGTGTGTGTGGGTGTGGTGTGGTGTGGTGTGGTGGTGTGGGTGTGGGTGTGTATGTGTATGGGGGGCGGGCGCGTGTCCACCGAGCCATGCCCAGCCGCAGCTGCCGCTCGCTGCTGACAGCCGTGTTCAGTCGCCCCCGGTGTTCACCGCTAGCGGCGCGAAAACATAGCTTCCCGCGGATGGAGCGTCTTTAGGACGAGCTCTCCACGGCTGACAGATATAGAAGTCGTGACTGACAGATATGGAAGCCGGCACAAAAAGATGCATCTCTGTACCCTGACATCGGATGTTCGTGGCCTCGCTCGCGCTCGCGTCTAGTCGTGCGGCAATGCGGCCCGTGGGCCCGACTGCTGCCTTATCTTCGCTCGTCGCAGTTCGAGTAGCATCACAACCCTCGCAGCGGGATGCCATCACAGCGATCAATTAGCCAGGTGGAATTGAAGCCGGCAGCGACGCTGGCAGCTGCGCACCACCATGTGTGGGCGAGACAAAGACTCTAATCAGCCAAGGTGACGCCGACAAAAACGGCCCCAGCGCGTGCACGGCCCCGGTTTGAACACGGCCTCAGCGCATACTCGGCTCCGGTTTGTGCACGACCCGAGCGCGTACGCGGCCCCGGTTTGCACACAGCCCCGGTTTGTACACGGCCCCGGTTTGTACACGGCCCCGGTTTGCACACGGCCCCGGTTTGCACACGGCCCCGGTTTGTACACGGCCCCGGTTTGTACACGGCCCCGGTTTGTACACGGCCCCGGTTTGTACACGGCCCCAGCGCGTACATAGCCCCGGCTTGTACACGGCCCCGGCGCGTGCACGGCCCCGGCGCGTGCACGGCCCCAGCGCGTATACGGCCCAGGCGCCCGGAGCTGGTGCCACACTGAAGGCGACCTCCGCCCCAGTCGCACCCGGATGAGGTGGCGGGCGTGCGAACGGGCCGGCAAGGGCGGCTTGAGGCGGTTGAGTGGAGGGATCGATCTCCCATTCTTCTCGCGCCATTGCATAACGCTAGTGCGCGGAGTTGTAATGCCGTTGAATCAGGACTTTTGTGGATCTTGAAGTGTTGAACAAGGAAAACCATTACTGGCGTATGGGTAAACGCAACTTAATTTGTCATTATAGACACTGCATTGGTAGGAGATAACGCACGTCTCCAGTTAACGAACTTAAACAGACCAGCACATGAGCAAAACACAAAGATAACATGGCCCACCGGACTTTGGTGGCATATGGCCTGGTGTAAAAATGTGTTGCGGAGGCGCTGCAGCTAAGCATACTCCCCGTTGAAATGAGGTCGGGAGTTAAAACGAGTTTTCAAATTTGAAGATATTGAAGCCAGCATGAGACATAACGAAAAAGCTCACTTATAGCTATTGGTATAATTTTAAAGGGGAAAAGACCGCTCTAGACTGCACAATTTTGAGTTTAGTCGCTATACTTCCCAATGCGTCTTGGTTAAATTGCATCATCATGCCCTGCATAGCTTTGATAAGGAGCCAATTGACGGCCGTTTTATCCGGAAATTGCACTCACGAACGTCAGATACGAACGCCTTGACCATTTTTTTCTTGGCTGTGGTCGCCGCCCAGCTTATGAAATGGCGTTATTAAGACGTCAGGAATGCCAAAGTGACTATGAAATACTCTCCCCGATATGCCTTTTCCCATTATGGCAGACGTATGGCACAGGAACTAGATGGGCTTAGGTCTTAAGAAGGGCAGGACTGGGAACAGCACCGAAAGTTCTTCCACATGGCTACTTCAGTTCAAAAGTCCATATTAATGTGGAACACTCCGCTTAATGACGCCCCCACAACTCTCCGCGTGCCGACAACGCCCTGGTCCCGGACATACAGCAGAAGCCCAGCATCCGTCTCTCCCGGAGTGGGCAACTATGGCTACCATAAATACCATCCAGTCTTTGTGAAAGGTTATAGTAACAGATATCCTCTTTAAATATTAAAAGGTTGGATAATTTGCATCGACAACATACAATGGCGCGGGGAAGGGTTGAAAGTAGAAAAGTGACACGTCCCGTGCCCACTCCACTTCCACTTCCCACTTCGTAGAAGCTCCTTAGTACACGTCTATCCATCTATCGACTACTCGTTTTCTCTTGCGCCCAAAGAATACGGCTAGCATCAAGTGACGCTTTTGGCACCACCTGTTGCATTTTCGGTGTCGATCTCGCTGGTGCGGTCACGTGGCGTGATCATTGTAAACAGGGGCAGGCGACACCTGCGGTTTTCCTGCCCCAGTGATCGTGTGCGTCTGAGCTACCTACGGCGCTTTTCAGTCCCGGCAGCCACAGCGGTGCAGCTTGTCAAAGAGCCCGGCCCCGTTGCTGCAGCTATGTATCCGCGCGCCAAAGGTTGCCGACACTGCCCCATTGATGAGAAAACTTGTACCTGCGTGCTTAGGGCCGCGGGTGTGCCTGGTGGTGCCGGCCCCGCCAGTCGCGTGGTAACGCCGCACCATGGCCAGACACAGCGCTGGAATACGACTGGCGACTTAATAACATCCAGTGATACACCGGAGCTGGTCAGATCGGTGCGCAGCCGGGGTTGGGAGAGCGTCATACTCTGCGGTTATTCCTCCGTCGCCGGCCGTACCCAGCTGTCGTTAGCGGACCTGCAGCGCCTCCAGAGCGCACGCCCGCAGCAGGACGCCGTCTCGCCGCCGGGCCGGGGCGCCTGAGCCGCACGTGCCACGTCCTGGCGCGCCGTCCCCCGGCCATGGCCGCCTCATGCGTGGCCGGGCCGGCCGCGCGAGTCCAGTGACCCCGCAGTCCAGACGAAAGGGGTACAAAAACGGCCACAAAAACGCCGCGCCGCCTTCCGTTGCCTGGAATGACTGTCGACGGCGTGGCCGCCTAGCGGCCGCCTCGCCAACCAGCTGCCGCCACGTGACGTCGGGTGGCGCGGCGAGCGCCCGTGCCGCCTCCCGGCCACGCGGCCTCTGGCCGGGGTGGCCGGGACGGTTCTTGTCTGAGGCCTGAGGCAGCGATGTTCTGAGACGGCGATTCGGGCCTGGACTCCACGGAGTCCGGTGTCTGTCAAGCTAATGTGAAAAGCATACCAAACGCCCAGGATCTCAATTGGAGACAACTGGCCACATACAGACTAAATGCTGCCCATGGCCAAGCAACAATACTTAAGTCAAAATACAGCAAAGTCTGAGCCCTCCAGCCACCCGTTAGATGCACCAGCCGTGCTGTGACGTCACCAACACAAATAGTTGTGTTTGTGCTTGTTTCAAAGCACGCAAGCCACGCTCAGTAGATAACTTAACGAAAAACAGCAGCTAGCTTGGGTGAATGAAATAAAGGCAGGCATTGACTTGAACAATACAATTTATGCAAGTCACATCGACTGTTCGGTACCCGCCAAGGTCGAGGCGTATCTAGAATGGTAAAACCCAGGTCAGGTAAGCCCGTCACAATGCTGGAACACTAAAACCACCGAGATATCTCAAGAGCGGGTGAGAGAGCTAGTAACAGAGCTCAGAGAGTGCCAGTGTCCATTAAGTGCTTAAAAATCATAGAAGCCGAGGAACACGAACCGACCAGCGTCGCATACAATGACCGATGACCCCAAAGTGTCCGGAAAGGACTAGACGCGGTCAATAGACCTTGAAATGACGAACAAGCTCCAGGATGTGCCTGGAATTACTATCAGAGGCCTGGATGGAGACTAGGCTAAAGACCGGAGGACCAGAAGGAAACTGGGTGAACGGTCAGAGTACCGGGTGGAGACTGGGTTAACGATCAAAGGATCAGAAGGTCAACCAGGACCAGAAGGTCAAGGTTGACCAAAGGTCAACGATCAATGGACACCGGGCTAGCGATCAGAGGACCAGAAGGAGACTGGCCTAACGATCGGAGGACCGCAAGGAGACTGGCCTAACGATCGGAGGACCGCAAGGAGACTGGGCTAACGATCGGAGGACCGCAAGGAGACTGGGCTAACGATCGGAGGACCGGATGGATACTGAACTAACAATCAGAGGACCAGAAAGAGACTGGGCTTACGATCGGAGGACCGCAAGGAGACTGGGCTAACGATCGGAGGACCGGATGGATACTGGACTAACAATCAGAGGACCAGAAGGAGACTGGGCTTACGATCGGAGGACCGCAAGGAGACTGGGCTAACGATCGGAGGACCGATGGATACTGAACTAACAATCAGAGGACCAGAAGAGACTGGGCTAACGATCGGAGGACCGCAAGGAGACTGGGCTAACGATCGGAGGACCGGATGGATACTGGACTAGCAATCAGAGGACCAGAAAGAGACTGGGCTTACGATCGGAGGACCGCAAGGAGACTGGGCTAACGATCGGAGGACCGGATGGATACTGAACTAACAATCAGAGGACCAGAAAGAGACTGGGCTTACGATCGGAGGACCGCAAGGAGACTGGGCTAACGATCGGAGGACCGGATGGATACTGGACTAACAATCAGAGGACCAGAAAGAGACTGGGCTTACGATCGGAGGACGGATGGATACTGGACGAACAATCAGAGGACCAGAAAGAGACTGGGCTTACGATCGGAGGACCGCAAGGAGACTGGGCTAACGATCGGAGGACCGGATGGATACTGGACTAACAATCAGAGGACCAGAAAGAGACTGGGCTTACGATCGGAGGACCGGATGGATACTGGACTAACAATCAGAGGACCAGAAAGAGACTGGGCTTACGATCGGAGGACCGGATGGATACTGGACTAACAATCAGAGGACCAGAAAGAGACTGGGCTTACGATCGGAGGACCGGATGGATACTGGACGAACAATCAGAGGACCAGAAAGAGACTGGGCTTACGATCGGAGGACCGCAAGGAGACTGGGCTAACGATCGGAGGACCGGATGGATACTGGACTAACAATCAGAGGACCAGAAAGAGACTGGGCTTGCGATCGGAGGACCGGATGGATACTGGACGAACAATCAGAGGACCAGAAAGAGACTGGGCTTACGATCGGAGGACCGGATGGATACTGGACTAACAATCAGAGGACCAGAAAGAGACTGGGCTTACGATCGGAGGACCGGATGGATACTGGACTAACAATCAGAGGACCAGAAAGAGACTGGGCTTACGATCGGAGGACCGGATGGATACTGGACTAACAATCAGAGGACCAGAAAGAGACTGGGCTTACGATCGGAGGACCGGATGGATACTGGACTAACAATCAGAGGACCAGAAAGAGACTGGGCTTACGATCGGAGGACCGGATGGATACTGGACTAACAATCAGAGGACCAGAAGGAGACTGGGCTTACGATCGGAGGACCGGATGGATACTGGACTAACAATCAGAGGACCAGAAAGAGACTGGGCTTACGATCGGAGGACCGGATGGATACTGGACTAACAATCAGAGGACCAGAAAGAGACTGGGCTTACGATCGGAGGACCGGATGGATACTGGACTAACAATCAGAGGACCAGAAAGAGACTGGGCTTACGATCGGAGGACTGGATGGATACTGGACTAACAATCAGAGGACCAGAAGGAGACTGGGCTTACGATCGGAGGACCGGATGGATACTGGACTAACAATCAGAGGACCAGAAAGAGACTGGGCTTACGATCGGAGGACCGGATGGATACTGGACTAACAATCAGAGGACCAGAAGGAGACTGGGTTTACGATCGGAGGACCGGATGGATACTGGACTAACAATCAGAGGACCAGAAAGAGACTGGGCTTACGATCGGAGGACCGGATGGATACTGGACTAACAATCAGAGGACCAGAAAGAGACTGGGCTTACGATCGGAGGACCGGATGGATACTGGACTAACAATCAGAGGACCAGAAAGGGACTGGGCTTACGATCGGGGGACCGGATGGATACTGGACCAACAATCAGAGGACCAGAAAGAGACTGGGCTTACGATCGGAGGACCGGATGGATACTGGACTAACAATCAGAGGACCAGAAGGAGACTGGGCTTACGATCGGAGGACCGGATGGATACTGGACTAACAATCAGAGGACCAGAAGGAGACTGGGCTTACGATCGGAGGACCGGATGGATACTGGACTAACAATCAGAGGACCAGAAGGAGACTGGGCTTACGATCGGATGACTGCTGGAGACTGGGCTCGCGTTCTTTTTTTCAAGAAAATCAAGGAGCGCAAGGTCAGTGGCAGGAATTTTGAATACCACTACAGTTTGGACGTTTCCCTCAACAGTGTATGAAATTTCTAAATCTCGCCCAAAATAATTTTCACCCGTTTTCCACCACTCCACTTCCATCGTCCTTTCCCACATAGGCGTAGGGACGGGGAGGCCTAGGGCTGTGTAGTATCCAGACTGTAACTGCTAATTTGCAATACGTAAAGTACTCACTTTGGCAAGCTGTGTGATTTTCGATACCGTATCGATACCGTGCATTGTGGCCTGAATCATAGGAGAGGCGGCTGCAGAGATATCAGGGGATCCACTGCGGTCCGGACGCCCACCACGGAACTGCTGGCACATGCCACTAAGCATGGCACGTACTCCCAATCACTTTTGCATTTAGTGATAGCTTTTATTCCACGTAAATGACGAACAGCCACCCTCCCGCTCCCCGATTTAGAAAAGAAACATTTTCAAGGAAATAGAAGCGATTTAGAAACTTTCAATCAGACACGACCAAGGAAATTTTCTAGACCAGAAGCGCAATTGTGGGTGCTAGTTTCGCTGGATGCGTACGAGACACTCACTATGAACTAGGTAATTTTTATCATTTACCCGATTATTTTGCCTTTAACAGCTATTACCTGTTTTGCTTTGAACTTCTGCGACCAAATCGCTCAAATTGTACAAAGGCAGCTCTGCAGATTATACATATTCCCACACAAAGCAGCGCTATGCAGCACTATGTCCCACAAAAGATGCCAGCTGCTGTCCTGCCAGATGATGTTTACTTTCGTTAAAAACTGCGACATTGCAAAATAGGACAATAATTATGCATGAATTAAAGGCAATGAAGGACGGATGCAAGCACCAAACAAAAAATCATGCAATTTCAATGGGCTTTTATTTGCGACTCTGACCAAACCACTGTCCTGTGGCGGACCTCCTCCCCTAGCCGCAAATTCAGAGGAAATTTAACGTTAGCTCTGTGGTGATGTGTTTGCAGGGCTGGCTTGAAACTGGAGTTGTCTCTCACCGTTTTTCTGGCGTTTCCACCTCTTACTCTTTCACTTACGCGCTGATTTTTACTTCCTCTCATTCATCACGTCATCCGAGGGCGTAGTCCAATATTCAGATGGGGAGGAGCCAGGCCCGTTAAGTTTGAGCTGGAACGTTGGTAAAACAATACGGGGATATACCTATATATGTGTCACTTGAGCTGAGGATAAGTTAAACCATATTTCCCTGCTCAGCTTCCCATAATATTTTCCGAAACTACGCCCTTGACATCTCATTCATTTTCCAAGGCACCTCAATCCGACGGCATGCGATGCATTCGAACAGCAGCGGTAATTTCTACAGCTCTTACTTCATCCTTTGCTCGATAGATGGCACAGCCTCGCCACCGCCTGCGGTGTCAGGCATTGACTTTTCATGGCAGCGCATGTGACTCAATGGCAAGCCGGAGAGCGGCGGCGGCGAGAAAAAGCACGCCGTCGGCGCTGGCGGCCCCGGCCGAGCCCGTAAAAATCAATCACCTGAGTCGGGGGCGCGCGGTGCAAAATTTAGACTGCAGCCGGGCGGCCGCTCCTAGCCGATCAATGCGCCGAAAGAAAGGTCAGATGCGCAGAGATGCGCCGTCGCGCCTAAAAAGCTGCATGTGCGCATGGCGGCGAACCGAGTCAATGACTCGTGCGGCCGGCCGCCGGCGGGGTTGATGGACGGAGCCGGCCGGGATGGAGCCGGAAAGGGGCCTGACGGGGGCCGGGGCAGGGGAGCGGAGCCAGAGCGGAGGCAGGGGGCGGGAACGGAGCCGGAGTACAAGGAACGGGAGCGTAGCCAGAACGTGGGCAGGGGACGGGAGCGGAGACGGAGCGACGGCAAGGGGACGGGAACGGGGCCAGAGCAAAGTCCAGAGGAGAAACGAAGGCGCGGCGGGCATACCAAGGCGTCAGTCAGACCGGAACTATGAGGGGGATCGGGGATATAAGGGTTCAGGGATATAAGGGATAAGGTAAAAAATAAAGTAAGATCTGGAGTAAGGGAAGAAAGGAGCTAAGAAAAGAGAAAGGCTTGGAACGAAGCCAGAAGCAGACCCAATGGTGAAGGAAGGAACAACCGCCCCCCCCCCAAAAAAAACCAGGGTTGATGTTATAGAGATAGGCAGAAGTATTCCCAGGAAAATACTGTGGCTTTAAGCCATAAACCGACCCAGGGATAAAATAGAGGACGAAACCAGAAACGAACCGAGGGTTGCAGCAAGGGATATTACCAAACACCGAACCGAGCAGCTGATTTTTGACCAGAGGGAATGCAGAAAAAGGCGGTGGGTGAGCGTTATCTCGACTTTTTTAAAAGTATGAAATTGTCATTTTACGCCATGAAAAACTAGGGAGCACAGAAAGTGGGCGCCCTGCACCCTTGCATTAGCCTTTTGGGGGGAAGTAGACGACGAAACCAGGAAACGACGGGGGATGAAGTAGGCGCCATGGCTAGATGCAAACTTAGGGATGAGGAAACGCCCTAAGTAGAAACAGATCCAGGGGCAGGGTCGGGGAGGGAGCCAAAAACAAACCTAGCGATAAAGCAAGTGACAAAATTAGTGATGCGGATTGTGCCAAAGTTAATGATATAACATGGCGCAAAAAATAATCTAACCGAAAGCAGAGGAGGGTTGAAGTTTGGAATAGGCAGGGACGAAATGAGCCGTGAATCTTGAAATGGACCTCTGATGAGCCCATACGCAAGGCCTGACAAGGTGCTAGGGGGTGGGGGGGGGGGGGGAGCGGAGGACAGGAACAAAATGGGGGGGGGGAGGGGGGCAGGGAGAGAATGGGAGACTGAGCCAGGGATGTGGCAAGTCGGGGGCACTGGCCGTGGTCGGGTCTGGCGCGGGGAGTCTGGTCTGAACACGGGACGGCGTCTATTCTGACCGACGGACGGTGGTGTCTGTTCTGACCGATGGACGGTGGTGTCTGGTCTGACCAAGGGACGGCGTCTGTTCTGACCGACGGACGGTGATGTCTGCTCTGACCGATGGACGGTGGTGTGTTCTGACCGACGGGCGGTGGTGTCTGTTCTGACCGACGGACGCTGGTGTCTGTTCTGACCGACGGACGGTGGTGTCTATTCTGACCGATGGACGGTGGTGTCTGACCGCGGCGGGCGCGGTTTTGGCCGCGTCTTTCGCTCGCGCCGGTGCAAGCCAGTGGCCGGAGCCGCCGGCGCCGAGGCCGCCAGGCCGGACATGCGGGCCGCGCCCGGATGCTAACGCCGCGGCCTAATGGCCCGCCGGACAATTTGAGGTCCGTGTAGAGCCCGTAGTCCTTGCATGACACGCTCTAATACTCTGGCACTTGACGGCCCACGGCGTTGCGTTACGTTTTAGAGTTTTATCAAGAGGTGCTGCAGGTTCTTATAAGCCTCTCGGACAGGTGGTGATATAGATTCTTTGAATTATTAACTCTCGGAACAGATGCATTCTGCGATGGTGTCGTGCAAAACTGAGCCTGACTCCTGGGCATTAGCGAAGACGCCGGTCTAAGTAATTAGTATTTTGCAAACTACTTGATACTATCAGCCTCCGCTCATTATAACACTATCAAATTAATTTTACAGATGTATTGCCCCGTTGACGATTCACCTATAACATGCAGGTTATCTTGTGCCGTGTTTTTCGCAATACTTTGCAACACGTGTCCCGGTGTTGCACTGCTACCGTTCTGCTGTTTGTGTGATCGGCTGACTGGGGGTCTGAAGCAGATGGGTCTGCGGGTCGGATCTGAGTGCAGGCAGTACCAAACATGTGCTGATACCAGACGGCATACCAGCCCCTGTGCAGATAACACGGCTGAAACAGCAATCGAAAGCGATGTGAAGTGATTACGAGGTGACGCACCCCAAAAAAATTAAGAACTTTTATTGGTACACAAAAAGTGTCTCAGGGTATAATGCCTGCATGGTGCAGCAAGTGATTTCCTTTTTTTCGTTTTGCCTTATCTGTTTGTGCATGGCGCAATAAGGCAAGACAATACAACGAGCAGACTAAACGCTCAAGTGATGACTCCCGGCTGTGTGGCATATCGTAATCTTCCACACTATTCATGAAGACGCTTGCGTGTAGGAAATATATAACAGCTCCGTTTGCCCTGACTTATCAGCCAGGTATGAGCCGGGGAATCGATGGGGTGCCAAGCCCTCCGCTGATGTCGAACGAGCCCTAGCTGGCTGATTAGCGGTTGGGCTGTCAAGCCTTTGGAAGTTACCGACAGACTACCGGAAAGGCTCACTCCATCAATGTTAATAGCCCACAGCCCTGTCTCCTAGCTTTGTCTCTTCCTCACTTAAACAACGGCGGGCTCGGTTTTACGAACGCCTTCAGTCGGCCCGCGCTGCATGTGCAGTTGTCCAACTGTGACCTGCGGCGGAGCTGACCTGAGCGCCGCAGACCGGCCTGCCGGGCTGGCCGGCGCCCGCCGCCGCCGCTCCCATGGCGCCACGCTCTGCCGGCTCCGCGCTCCGCGGCCGGCCGACGGTCGATATTTGTCCGACAAAATAGTGGCCTACAATCGTGACCGGTGCGGGGCAGCAGCGGCGGCGGCAGCGGCGGCGGCAGGGCGACGGCGAGGTGCACGACCGGCCGGTGGGCCGGCGTCGGCTCCGACGCACGAGCCGAGCGGCTCCGGCCGCCGGCGCGGCCATGCAGAAAAAATCGCTGCTGGGCGCATCGATCGGCGTCAGGCGCCGCCGGAAGGGCCCTGCCCCGGCCGCAGGAGGTCAGCACAGCCACGCAGGCGGCCACTGGAGGCGGGCACGGAAGAAAGTACCGGAGGGTGGCACGAGAGGGACGCGGACACTGGAAGAAAGTACCGGAGGGTGGCACGAGGGGGGAGACGGGCACTGGAAGAAAGTACCGGAGGGTGACACGAGAGGGGAGACGGGCCTGGAAGAAAGTACCGGAGGGTGGCACGAGGGGGGAGACGGGCATGGAAGAAAGTACCGGAGGGTGACACGAGAGGGAGGCGGACACTGGAAGAAAGTACGGAGGGTGGCACGAGGGGGGAGACGGGCACTGGAAGAAAGTACCGGAGGGTGACACGAGAGGGAGGCGGACATGGAAGAAAGTACCGGAGGGTGGCACAGGGGGGAGACGGGCACTGGAAGAAAGTACCGGAGGGTGACACGAGAGGGAGGCGGACACTGGAAGAAAGTACCGGAGGGTGACACGAGAGGGAGGCGGACACTGGAGAAAGTGCGGACACTGGAAGAAAGTACCGGAGGGTGACACGAGAGGGGGAAACGGGCGCTGGAAGAAAGTACCGGAGGGTGACACGAGAGGGGGAAACGGGCGCTGGAAGAAAGTACCGGAGGGTGACACGAGAGGGAGGCGGACACTGGAAGAAAGTACCGGAGGGTGACACGAGAGGGGGAAACGGGCACTGGAAGAAAGTAAAGTACCGGAGGGTGGCACGAGGGGGAGACGGGCACTGAAGAAAGTACCGGAGGGTGGCACGAGGGAGGCGGACACTGGGAAAGAAAGTACCGGAGGGTGGCACGAGGGGGAGACGGGCACTGGAAGAAAGTACCGGAGGGTGGCACGAGAGGGGAGGCGGACACTGGAAGAAAGTACCGGAGTGAATAGATAGACCTAGGAGTTGATAGTAGACCTACATGCCTAATCGTATACAGCAAGTGGCTTTTGATACAATAACTGGCGTTAACCAAGTTTTATGCTCTTGAAATGCGTTCCAAGGGCATGCTGAAACGCATTTCAGGGTCAAAAATCCATGTCTTTTTTTGCTCTTGAAATGCTCCGGTAACATCATGTGGTTCAAAATGTCCAACTTTGGTTGCAAATTTGATCACATCTCAGTCAGTGCAAAGCGTCCCACATCATTGGGGCGGACATGGCAACGGGCGCACATCTGCCTCCTGGGCCTGGGTCCCCGGAGCGCACGTCCGCCTCCTGGACCTGGGTCACCGGAGCGCACGTCTGCCTCCTGGGCCTGGGTCACCGGAGCGCACGTCCGCCTCCTGGACCTGGGTCACCGGAGCGCACGTCTGCCCCCTGGGCCAGGGTCACCGGAGCGCACGTCTGCCTCCCGGGCCAGGGTCACCGGTGCCCACGTCTGCCTCCTGGGCCTGGGTCACCGGAGCGCACGTCTGCCTCCTGGGCCAGTGTCACCGGGTGGCAGCGTGACCCCCGTCGTGCAGGCACCGCGCCGGGCTGGCTTAGCTCACGCTGGGCGGCGAGTCGCTGCTCGTGCGCTGCCATGCTCTGAGGGTAAAACGGTCATTTCGATCTCCTAAATCGCAACCTAGACGAGCACGCGCGTAACGTGCGGTTCTAATTATCGCAAAAGGCAAGCGCAAGTGCTGCCAGGCCTACAGCCTACGGCACTGGGCAGAACGCCGGGCTGATGGGAGGTTAAGCCCTCGTGGAAACGCAACAAACGTCAATTGCGGATTGGACGAATTCACGCAACACACGCGGCGAATAATAAGCTGCGTGGCGCCGTGGCGCAGTGTTCGTGCAATTTAGTGGTACTCACGCGCTAATTGGGTGTAATTTCGTTCGACTTTAATTTCCCGCAGCGTATAACAAGGCGTCGGCACACGTAAAATACTGCTGCAAAGGTGACAATTTTCAAATGCGCATCGACTTGACCTCAGTAGTTGGAAGCGAAAAAATGATTAACCCTCCGATTATTTTGAAATGTGATATTGTCATGCAAACAAGGTAGAGGTGAAGAGCTCTGGGTGGTGCTAGCTATACGTATGCCGACCATGGGAATGTACCGATGGCACTCAAAAGGTGTGGGTGTTGTCATTGGGCGGTACCCCCACATTGGCTGAGCCCTCTTAGATCGGTTCAGAGGCAGACATTACTTTTATATTTCTTGTACAAAATAGGAGAGGAATATTGAATTGGGGATTAGTGCCCATACCTTTGGAAAGCTCTGAATATGACACGATGGCCTTGAACGCAACCCAAAATGAATTTTACCATTGTCAGAGGCGAAATACTTCTGACCAATCATACAAAACCCAACCGGACGGGAACAAACACACATGTGGTTGGTAATGCCGGAGATTTGTAGAACTAAGCATGTGTATTTATGGAACCTCATTAGCCAATGACATGCACTTCTGCGCACTGCACGAGAAGCTTTTAAAGAATGAATGTATCATGTGGCAAGGGTTCGCCAAATCTTCCAGAGTAAGCGCTTCTGCCCCTTATCGCGTCCCGAGCGCTGTGGTGTGTACTGCATACGCTAGGACCGGAGGATCTTACTGTATAGCGGCCCCCGACCTACAGCAGTGAAGCACCACCCTGACTCATTCCCTATCCGCTGCATGTGGGCGTCACCTGCCCGCCCGATATAACATCGGCCGTGAATGCCTCCATCACGGGATTGTTAACTGATAATAACATGAACGACTGGCTTGGTGGACTGCATGGACGTGTATGATAAAATAGTTAAGTGGTATGTGGTGGTTGTCAAACTTATAAGTGGAGTAATTTGAAGCCTAACATATTTTTTATTGGTGCTTTGAAATTCATGTCTATGATATCCTTTCTCTCGATGAATATATCATCACAAACAGGCGATTCCATTTGCGTCTGGGATAGAAAATATGATGGGATGTTTACCAGCAACACAATTAATAACTATGTCTTTGACAACTATAGAGGGCGGGGCTTGCCGGCGTTTTGGTACTAAAGGTGTTTCCACTGATGCACTCAGTGTCCTGCTCATTTTACAACATTTTATTATGAAAATTTAGCTGTCATTTCAAGGAGCACGTCGTCTTCGCCTACAAGAAAAATCAACCTGCGGGCTTTTCCGGATAAAGACTGTGCTAGATGAAAGCTTTTTTAGCATTGCACTTCAGGAATATTTACATTATACACGCACGTTTATTTTTTGCATTAAGTCTTCTCTCCCAGGTTGTAGAAGCTAAAAGATATGATATTTCGCTGCTTAATTGATCGTCGCGATTCAGCCAAGCTGGTGCTGGCAGTTTGAGCCAAGCCCGGTCCGGACCAACGGATGTTTGGTCCCTCATTCCAAAGATGCTCAAGAAGCAACCGTCGCGCAAGTGCAAGCAAAATGCCACCTAACAAGTTCCACTGACAAAGCCGCACCATGTTTGAATTTATTTCCTACAAAAACCATCGTACTTCGGTCGGTACATATGAATTCTGATTGATCAAAAATTCCTCAATGCACTACGCTTTTTAGGCCTTTTTCTAAATTTCTTCTTTTCTTGCTTTTCTTTTTTTGACTTCCTTGCTTCTTATAAACTTCTTCACAAGGTGGTTATGAGAGAAAGGCGTTCTTGCCAAAGGCAAATGTAACCAAAGCGTCTACTGACAATGTGAAGTGACATGGCTACCACAACTTCAAAGCTCAGTTCTTATACCAATCACCATACTTTGTTTTTTGCGCATACATTTTATCCAGTAGAACTAAGATGGGTCTACCATTAACGACCAATTATGAGGGTCTGCAGTATATGCAGAGTGCAGACTGAGTTATACATAAATTTCTACCTTGGAATTCTTGGAGTACTGGTTTCAGAGATACAGACACCAAACAGCTAAACAGAACATGCTGCTATGGAAGTGTCTTTTCCCGTGGAAGTGTTCCCAAAAATGGGTGGCGCGAACCCGGTTTTAAGATAAAGGATTCATCCCCTTCATCATATGCCGACTTTGACGGTTCTGACCACTGATCACCACCAGTGAGAATTTCGCGAAAATTGGGCCAGTCGTGGCCCTCCCGCAACCCTTCCGCTGTGTTCCTCTGCACCACTTCCTCCGGTGTACTGGGACTTCGGGCATCTCAAAATATCGGCCACGTCAGCCGTCTGTTCCCCTGCCCTGGAACAGCTGACAGAAAACCGTGCCGTCGGAGAGCCAGAGCTGCTCGCCCGAGGCCACGTGGGACGGGGCACCTGCCTGGGGCGACACGGTGTCCAACCCGAGGCCACGTGGGACGGGGCACCTGCCCGGGGCCACACGGTGTCCCAGCCGAGGCCACGTGGGACGCGGCGCGCCTCCGACGCGGCCTTCACGGCTCGGGGGTGCATTTGGGGGGGGGGGGAGAGACACGGCCCGGGAGTGTGGGGAAGAGATAGGGCCCGGCAGCGTGGGGAAGAGACAGGGCCCGGGGGTGTGGGGTGTGGGGTAGAGACAGGGCCCGGGGGCGTGGGGGTGTCTGGAAGAGACAGGCCCCGGGGGTGTGGGGTGTATGGAAGAGACACGGCCCGGGGGTCAGGCGACAAGCGACGCACAGGGTCAGTTTCAGACTAAAAACGCTGGCGGTAGGAGAGTCTGCCTCTATGTCGCGCCAACCGGCCAGGCTGCGGGGCGAATGAAAACCTGGTGACCGTGGAGGCACTTCTGCGATTGGCACGTGACGAAAAAAACAAAACGTCACAACAGGTCAGGTGGCGGGCCACATAGTTGCTTACTTGTTACGGGGCTGCAGAAATAGCGCTGGAGACACAGCGTCCACCCAAAGTTTCTACCGCGCACAGACTGACGAGCCGATGTGGGGAAGTGGGACAAATACGAAACAACGCGCTATCGCGCAGGTGCAGACCAAGAAAAAAATCCACAAAAAAGCCAGACGCCACAAAATGAGCTTTTTGCCGGCGTTTTTGTTGAAGTCACCGACGCTGCGGTCAAGGGCGGCTTTTTATCCGTCTGGGTGTCTGGCAGGCGGCGCGCGGCCGGCCGGCCTTGGGTGCCGCCCGCACTGCAGACGAAAAAAGGGCGGCCTTGGATGGCATCATCGCAGGCGTGCAGCGCCAGCTCGGGCTGCAGCGGCGGAGTGGCCGGCGAGCCGAACCGCGGCGACCGCCAGCCGGTCAGACGGCGGCCGTCTCGCGCGGCGACAGTGAACGTTTTTTGCCGCCAGTCTAGAATCGATCCCGACCCCCGCGCGCGGCAGCGGCAGTGACGTCATCGGCTGGCAAAAACAGCCAAACCCTCGGTCTAGACGGAGACCTTGGCCATGACCTTGTGCCTCAGGAGGATGTGGGCACTGTCCACGAGGGGCGGCGCCCCGGATTTTGAGCTTGGGGGGATTTCTTAGGGGCCTTCTGAACAAAATAGGAGCTCCTCATAGGGGGTGAGAGTCCTCTTGGGCAATGTCGCATTCAAGAGGAAAGGACACGAGGGAATGTGCTCTCTTATCAAATTGCGACAGGCATCATAATCAAGCAAATGTTGACAACAAAGCAGCTCAGAATGGGGCATTGTGATTATCTTCGAAGGTCCTCACTACCTTAAAATAGACCTGTCCTGTCCTGTCCTGTCCTGTCCTGAAAAAACCTGTCCGAGAAAATGGCCTGCTGATGCAAGACGAGCCTCCTTATTTAGAACAAGATGCTTCCAATTCACGCGGGGGGGGGGCTCGGGGGGGGGGGGGGCTCCAAATCGAGCCAAAGGGCCTCACTAACCGATTACAGAGGATCCTGAACCGGAACAGCGGTCACCTGATGCACAAAATGGGCCTCCTGCGGCAGAAACAAGGCGTCCTGGATATAGAGCGCCCCTCCTTACCTGGCACAGCAGCCTCCTCGGTTCGTAATGAGGCCTCCCGAGTCACCAAGGGGTCGTCGTAACATAACATCGGGTATAGTTATTGAAAACATGGGCTGCTGTATTCATAAAGGTGGTCTCACGATCCAGAAAACGGGCCTCTTGATGTAAGAATGGCTATTCTGAGCCTGACTTAATTCCTTCTAGTTCAATTATGGTGGTCGCTTGGATGTGAGTTTTGGTAACGTACGGATAGCTTCAATGCCTTTAGTTTGGGAAAAGGAGCCTGCCCAAAGATTGAGGAGGCAAAAACATGTTCTTGTCATCCTCGCCTGCCGACACGGGGGCAACTGCCCCTTCTACCCCCCCCCCCCCCCCTGCTGCGCCTCCCTGGCCATTGAAGCGGCCGAGGGGCCTTCACAGGCTCATGTCGGGTTTGGACACTGCGATACTTATGCATTAGATGTAAATTACCCGTGCGGGCATTTCTGTATTGAACTATGTCTGCGCGCGTTCTAATGACGCATTGGCTCATCTCATGTTTTGCGAGCGTTTCTACACCTTCGCCAGTGCGATAGCGCGGTGGTCTGTCCACCCCGGCCTTTAATCGCCATATGCTGCAGCGGACTGTCCCGATGCCGAACATATGCCACACTGCCGCACCTGACGCTCCTGTTCCGTCACGCTCATGTTCGTGCACTCTGGCGTGAGCCTGGACATCGACTGTGCACTCATGTGTTACAGTCGCACTCATGTGTGCATGTGTTTGCTATGAAATGCGGCGTAATACACAACTGCCCCGCCGGAACAGACCATCGGAATGAAAGGCATTAGGTTGAAGAAGTCGGGCGCGCCGCATTGCGGTGGTTAAGCTGCGCGTCTGAGAAAGCTGAGGTGCGAGGCTCGGTTGTCCGCACTGCCCAGAGCTACGGGGCTCGGTTGTCCGCACTGCCCAGAGGTGTGGGGCTCGATTGTCCGCGCTGACCAGAGGAACGGGGCTCGATTGTCCGCACTGCCCAGAGGTGCGGGGCTCGACCGTCCGCGCTGCCGAGAGGTACGGGGCTCGATTGTCCGCGCTGCCCAGAGGTGCGGGGCTCGGTTGTCCGCGTTGCCCAGAGGCGCGGGGCTCGATTGTCCGCGCTGCCCTCTCTTCCTGCCAGGGTGAGAGGCAGGTGACACCGTATACCTCGACAGCCGGGTGTTTCGGAAAGCACCAATGACGGCCAGGTTGAAGGCATCACTTGCAATTTTGATGCCGTGAATCTATTCGCACATGATCGACAGCTAGTCATTCGGATCAACCAGTGATGCACTCTTGAGCTGCTACTTTGCTCAATGTATTTGCTACTAGTGCTCCTGTTTCTTTGCTACTTCAGCCCTATACGGCACGGGCCTGGTATGACGACGATGGAAACTCGGAAACTGATACTCGGCCCACCTTGCAGTGTGTTAGCAATGTGGTTTAGTATTTCATCACCGCGATGTGAACATGCACGGTGATAAAACGAAACCCTCATTAATATACGGCCCGAATTTTAGGTCTGCACATTGCCTAAATGCGTACAAGCTGAAACGTCTTCTGCTTGGTACGACAGTCTCCTTTTTTGTCTCAACAGGGCCAAAGATCAGCCAAAATGTTTCAAATGAACAGCGAGGGCATCCTTCAACATGCAGTGAGCTGCAATGGACGCGTATGTAGCATATGTTGTGGGCGTACGACGTGCTTCACATGGCTCGTTTACGGAAGCTAGTTTCAAAACCACACGACGAAATGCTTAGTTCTATACCTGTTAATTGAACAACGCCTCAGCAGCGCTTCCAACACATTGCCTTTGGGAAAATGAAATTGCCGTGCTCACAATATAAGATCTACAAGTACAAGCGCTAAGTGAGCACAGGATGGGCGCCAAGAGAGCACCGAGCCGGGAATCGGTGAACAAAGATTTTTTCCCGAAACATTTAGGCCACGGCTTTTTGTCGCCACATTGCAGCATATGCCGCTGCTCGTCGCGCTGTTTAGTGATGGGGGTGCGGGGCCCGCCTGACCAGACGGGCAGACCGTGTCGGCCCGGGCCGCTTCTCTCCCCTCTCCCCCTCCTCGGTCGGCCTTGAACTTGAGGCAGGCAGGCACGGATGAAGAGCCGCCGCGCCGTCGTGCTGTCGGTCGGCGCAAGAAACGCCGCAAAAAGGACTCCGGCGAGGACGTTTTTGGCCACTGACAAGAAGGCGGACGGTAAAAGGGCTTTTCAACGCACAATGGCCCCATTTGACGCAACCAGCGGCGTGAAACCCTCAGTCGCACAGGTGCATTCCTTTGTGAGCAGAGCACCGAACAGGGGCGGCCTGCCGAGGCGGGCCGGCCACGCGCGGCAGAGCTGCAGTCTTCGGCATTATCCGAAGCGGTGTCTCTAGCCCGGGAGCCGGGCAGCACCAGCCGGACCTCTGCAACGGCACGGCCTGCAGTTGTGGGGCATGCTGCACCGCACGCACACATGCCCGGCGGCACAGTCTGTCGGCTTAGGCGCTCCGTGCAACAGGGCGGCGAGCCCGGCCCAGCCCGGCCGCCGGCCCCGCAGGCCCGCGGCAGCCGGCGGCGGGATGCGACGGCCGCGGCGCCGCTCGCGGTGGGAACGGTGGCGTGCTTTGTTCTCGGCCGGACGCGCGGTGAGACGCCGTCGCCGCCGGCCGAGCCTAACTTGTTGTCCTCATTGAAATATTCAAACGCCCCGGCCAGCCGGCCCCGATGTTTGTCGATCAAGACATGGACGCCGTCTGGAGCGTTGCATTTTTCCGGTGAAACTGGCCGGACCAGTTTTTGGCCGCGTGGCGCGGCCCGGTGGCCCATTGTGCACGGTCGCCGCCGCGTTCCCGCGCTGGGAGCCGGCGAGCCGGGCGCAGACCGGGGCCGTTTTTGCTGTCGGCTCTCACGCCTGGCTGCGACGCCACCCCGGATGGAGCCCCCTCCCCTGTCCCTCCCGTGGACGACGCCCCCTCGCGGCCAACACGGGCGTCGATGGGCGGCGGGTGCGCTGCACGGCGTGAGGGGGCGCCCACGCGCCGGCAGCGCCAGGGAACGAGGCCCGCGGGACTCGCCGCCCCTCCCCCCTCCCTTTCCCGGAGTGAGAGGTTCTCCCGACGGTCCGACCTGCCCGACGCTGTCTCCCTGCAACACGAGAGGTACCGGGGGGATGTTCACCACAAGGCCCTTAGTTTTGACTCAGTCGTAAGGAGGGTTAGCGAGCGCGACCGGGTGCGGCATGCTTGCATGTGTACCCAGCATGATCGGGCACTGATATTCCTGTGCGAAATGGACAGTCTTTCGAAACCCAATGACGGATTACACGCGGCAAGCCCACGCTCAGAAAATTCCCTTTAGAGAGGCCACATCCTTAGAGAAGGCCACAGCCTTAGAGAAGGCCACAGCCTTAGAGAAGGCCGCAGCCTTAGAGAGGCCACAGCCTTAGAGAGGCCACAGCCTTAGAGAAGGCCGCAGCCTTAGAGAGGCCACAGCCTTAGAGAGGCCACAGCCTTAGAGAAGGCCACAGCCTTAGAGAGGCCACATCCTTAGAGAGGCCACAGCCTTAGAGAGGCCACAGCCTTAGAGAGGCCACAGCCTTAGAGAAGGTCACGGCCTTTTGCTTCTCTTTGACACAACATTTGCTTGTAGTCACCAAATTTCTGTTTTTTTACAGAAACATTGTCAAGTCGACTTGTAACACGCTCGTCACTCGACACGCATAAAATGTTATGTATTAATGCATTTAAATGCACGCGGCTCTTGCCAATGGTTGGCCATAATATGCTGCAAATAGCGTCGCTCATGAGAAATCTGCGGCTGCTCCAGTACAGAAAGCTTTGCCTTCAAAGTTACCGTTTCCAGGGACTGATGCAAGAGTTTACATTAACTTCTACCGTCTGTTATGATTGCACTGTTATGGAGGTGTGTTTGCCGAATGGCTTCTATATCTACAATAAAGGCCATAACTTCCATCTTATCTCATACGCCTTGCTAAGAAGCATGCGATGGTCATCTGGGTAGGGTACTTTTAGTCGGAAATTAGAGAGCAAAAAGGCAACAGCCCAGGACATGTTTCGGCAAGTTCAGTAGAGCATAGTCAGCATCGGGCACCAAATAGTTCCCTCCTTCGTTTTCCTCCCCTGTATCCGAAAGGGTACCAGATGGCAAAAGTGCGAGTTTTCTTGGCTCTTACTATGTGGCCATTTTGCTTTCACGCTGAGCATTTGCAACATTTGTGTTGTGTTACATTAAATACTCTAACCACGCACTGATTTGATTTATTTTGACATCTCACGTTTGCTCCCATGTCATCATTGTGCATGGTAATTATTCCCAATCGATTGGCAATGACTTAGCTATCATAATTAACAGCATACTGGTGTATTGGTTGTGTTTTACTTATCTGCGATCTCTGAGGAAAATTGACATCTGTTGAAGCGCCAAGAGAAGTCAACTTATTTCTGTTTTCAGTCCGTTGCCGTATGCATTCATTTGTTTCGTTGCATTCACAGTCTTGAGAACCGCTGTTATCCATACCTGTGGTCCTATAGACACGTTTCGTGCCTGTCCTGGCGCAGCTCTGCCCCGAGCGGAGCCGCGTCTCTGAGCGAACCATGCCGGCCCAGCAGGACACTCGGTCACTGCGCCACGGCTCCATGCCTGTCCTGGCGCAGCTCTGCCCGAGCGGAGCCGCGTCTCTGAGCGAACCATGCCGGCCCAGCAGGACACTCGGTCACTGCGCCACGGCTCCCAGCAGCCGCGGCAGGTCCGGTCTCGGCCGGCCCCGGCCGATGAGTTGGCGGAGCAGACCGGCGCGCGGCGCTCCTCGTGCAGCGGCCGGCGGCTGCACACGAGGCCGTGCGGGAGACGTCAAGGCGGCGACGGCCCTCACGGCGACGGTGGGCCCGGTGGGGCGGCCCAGGGGGGCCGGAGGCGGTCGGCTGCGATCTGCTGGTCTCGGCTGCGGTCTGCTCGTCTCGGCTGCGATCTGCTGGTCTCGCCGCGCGAGATCGGTCCGGCTGTGGAGGCTGCGCCCGCCGGAGTCCCGGCCGGACGGCAACCGGTGAAAGATCGCCGCCGGCGTCCGGCCACGGCCGCAGCTGGAGCTGGTGCCGGTCTGGCGAGCGGCCGGACAGGGGGCACCGGCCGCCGTGCACCAGCTGCGTACCGGCGTTGAAGATGTCGCTCGCAGCTGTTGGTACACCGTTTTTCGTCACGTCCAACACCTGTTTCGCAGGAAAAAACTCAGCAGCTCAGTTAGAGCAAAAACGATCGGCCGTCGCTGGCCGCTGACGGCGAGACCAGAGCACGGCCGCGTGCGGCAGACACTCTCGGGACCGCCTTCAGATGTGGTCCCGGCACTCTGGATGATATTTTAGACGCCCGACAGCCCGAGCACAGAGCTGGGATTGAGGGACAGCCCCAGCACAGAACTGGGATTGAGGGACAGTCTTAGCACAGAGCTGTAATTGTGGGACAGCCACAGCACAGAGCTGGGATCGAGGGACAGCCCCAGCACAGAACTGGCATTGTGGGACAGTCTTGGCACAGAGCTGGGATTATGAGACAGTCTTAGCACATAGCTGGTATTGTGAGACAGACCAAGCACAGAGCTGGGATTGTAGGACAGTCCTGGCACAGAGCTGGGATTGAGGGACAGTTCTGGCACAAAGCTGCGGTTGTGAGACAGTCCTGGCGCAGGGCTGGAATTGTGAGACAGTCCTGGCACAGAGCTGGGATTGTGAGACAGTCCTGGCACAGAGCTGGGATTGAGGGACAGTTCTGGCACAGAGCTGGGGTTGTGAGACAGTCCTTGCATAGGGCTGGAATTGTGGGACAGTCCCGGCACAGGGCTGGGATTGTGAGACAGTCCTGGCACAGAGCTGAAATTGTGAGACAGTCCTTGCACAGGGCTGGGATTGTGTGACAGTCCTGGCACAGAGCTGGGATTGTGGGACAGTCCCGGCACAAAGCTGAAATTGTGAGACAGTCCTTGCACAGCGCTGGGATTGTGAGACAGTCCTTGCACAGAGCTGGGATTGTGGGACAGCCCCGGCATAGAGTGACACTACCGAGCTTGGGATGGCTGCCGCCGTGGAGTGCTGTCTCGGCTCGGTGGCCAGGTCAGTCGACTAAATACAGAAGCTTAGGGGTGGCGAGTTTTTTTGTGGTGTTTCTTTTTATGCGTCGGCGACTTTTTTCTCGTCTAGTCACCGCCGAGACAGACGCGCAAAAAATAGTTCGTGCCTGACTCAATGCCAAGGCCGCTGGTTGCTAAGGACATAAAGCTCTCCTTCTGTATAGAGTAGAAGAGTGGTGGCTGGTGACTTTATAACCTAGTCAATTAACGCAGCCCAGAAGTGTCACGTACCACTGGTTACAGAGTGTATAAAATCACGTGTGCATCCATGGCAGCTGTATCTGCAATGCCTACGGTACCACAAGGCCACATCTGCTGCCCTAAATTTGATGTGGTGCCTTCTAAACAAACCACAAATCAGACTAGGTCATGCCTGTGTCCGAAAAGAAGTAAATGGCGAAGTTAAAGTTCCAAATTTTAACCAAAATAAGAGACAATAAAAGAAATCCGAGAGCTGCTAGTTATTAAAACAGTCATGACATCGAGCAAGCCTATGACATTTGGATATGAAACAGGGAAACCTGATTAAGGAAAGTCCATGCCCTCAACAGTTATAACAACTGAGGAAAGTTGTGAGCTAGCGTGGTATAAACATGCACAAGCATGCTTGCTCAGCTAATTGCTCCTGCGTAATGGACGCAGGGCGACACCAAGGTTTTGTTACGTGGGCTTCCATTAGTGCGATCTTCCTGTTTGCCCCACCGACCGGCAATGCTTTTTGTTTAAGTGCTTAGTTTTTATTTAGGGCACGACCGATACGAATATGAAACCCTAACGGTAAAATAAGGACAATAAAACATTTAAACCGATTCATGTTGGCCTTAAGTTGCACTGCATTACAAGGCATGCCAAGCGCCGTATGATGACGGGGAGTGCGGGTGGGTGTCAGACTTAATCACTTTCCTGATCAAGATGTCAATCTGAGCTTTGTAGGACGCTGGAGAAAAGGTCGAGCTGCTTACCACAATATACCTGAACTTATTCTACAAAAGACCGTCATCATGAGGCAGTACCTTTGCCATGCACAATGCTCAATTGAGGTAAGAATAGAAATGCACGCCTGCCGGATTTTTGACTGCCTACGTCATGATGCATGTCAGGGACGCAAACATTTTGTTGGCCAAGCTTAAAACAACATATCGTATTCTGTTTGTGCCCTTGTGCGAATACTACTGCTCTTCGTAAGCCACAGACGACTACAAGCAGCAAACAAGCAGCCGACAGCTTTTTGGTTGCTTCAGGGTATGCCTTATGTGTTCACACACAGCAAGCGTAAAACTTGCATGCAACATTGCATGCTGATATGTATGACCACACCATATGACAATAGTGTTACGAGTGTTTGTCAGACATTTGTGGTACACGTATTGCCAATTAGGAGGCAACAAATATAGCCATGAGATCGCAAGTTTGGCTCGATAGTGCGACATGAAAGGCGCTAATCAACATGTACCGTACTGCAGCGCGGTCATGGTAGCTGGTACCCCATGCCTCGCTGCGTCTCAGTGGTACCTGCAGGTACACAGGCAGTGGCCGGGGCCGGAGCCGGAGCTCAGCTCAAAAACTTGGGAATCAGTTTTCAAGCTGAGCTGTGCCTTTTCAAAGCTGTTGCAACTCTTATGATGGCCATGGCCCTGTATGAAGTACACGTTATTGCGTTTTGACGCAGCTAAAATGTTCTGTTAAGTCAAAATACTATATTTACTATCATTTCTCATGACACTGGGCCACAGACGGCCATGCAACCGAGCTATTGAACTTTCTTCCTGCTGATCATGACAGCTTTTCTTGTTAAAGGTGGTTGGATAAATATGCACACGTTTCGTTGTTGAGTTTTGTGTTCAGCATCTGAGGCCGGAACACTACAGTAGTGCCACATGATGGCAGCACTTAAAACCACGGAACTTGAGCGCCCAGAGCCGGCGCAAAAGTGCATAAATGTCAATGTTCCCCTTTGTCGATGTTTGCTGAGATTTTGGTGCTGCCTTCTTGCCCAACTGTTGCTACGCTTTAATAGAAAACACACCCACTGAAATGGAGAACTGACAAGAGAATTGAAAATCGAGGGCTTTTGACGAACATTCTCTTCAAACCCTTCACAACCCTTCAAAACTGTTTTAGCTTCATATCACAATGGAAGAACAATCCCATATCTCAGTCGCAACGCTTGCTACCCGCAACTGTACATTTCTAAATAACTGATTTTTCAAGACTCAACTTCATTGCAAGTTGTTTTCTTATAATGCATGGGTTCCCTTTTGTTGGACGTGCTAGACCGCCAGGGATTGTCCACCTCACAACAATCAAAGTTCGAAGTGTTTGATTTGTTTCAACAAATGCCGATTCAAACCAACCAAATAAAAACTAATGCATGCGCGTTAGTTCTGAACATCAGTTGAACAACGCTATCAGTTCTGAACAACTGCGTTGAATAGTACAACTAAAGTCAGTGCAGACACCACGCACCTACAGTCGAATCCAGACGTAGCAGCTCGTCCAGACCTAGTACAGCGTTCCAAGGCTGCTGAGCTCTCCTGCCTGACTACCCACCGTAGCGGCCCCAGGCAGCCCTGCTCGACGGCGTTCGGGGGGAGCGGGCCGGGCGCCGGTGGTCGAGCGCAGCCGGGCGCCGCGAGACAGCGTTGCACCGCCGTCCGGTGCCAGTGCCAGTGCCTCATGTGCCTGCGCGACCCCAGTGCCACGCAGGAGGGAAGCCTCCGCTGCCCGACCGCGCCCCGCAGCCCTCCACCCCTGGCCGGCGGGCGGCGGGCGCCGCGCCGAAATAAAAAGAGCGCCCTATCGATTGGGCCGGCCGGTCGGCGCAGCGGCCGCGTCATGAGACCGGCCGGCCTGCAACGTTGCAAATGTTGAAATTTCCAAGTTGGCCCGGCGTGGCGGCGGAGTGCGGAGCGCGGCACGCTGGCGACCAAGGCGCAGCCGATCGTGGACTATGAGACCTACATGCTGGCCTTCCTGAGGCTGCTCGGGGTAAGCTGCCACGCCTCGCGGCTTTGGCAGGCGGCATGGGGCTGCAATCGGTGTTATTTCTAGCTCGGTCGGCGCTTTTTTCTAGCGCCGGTGCGCCAGCGGCCGGCGGCGCTCGGCCGACCTGCCTGCCCCGCGGGCCGGGGAGGGGACACCCGGTGGGGTGGGGCCGGAGAGGGGGAGCATGCTATAGGCCAGGTGTGTTGCTGTGCATGGCTCTGTGCAGCGGGCGGGTCCAGGTCAGCGCAGGGTGCAACAAGTGGTGTCTGCACCTACTAGCTCCGAGCTTATCGCAGACAATGAAAAACCTGTTTGATGGAACGTTGATTAAGTCGACTGCTGTGCACGTGGGCTAGGACCGGAAGCTAAAAATGCCTTTGCAGTGGACTTGCGTCTCGGGATATTTGCACTTCCACACGCCGTAGTGCGTTTTCATGTGGCCTCAACGTGCTTCGTGGCACTGGATGCATGTGGCCTCAGCGTGCTCCGTAGCACTGGATGCGAGTTGAGACTATTCTCTTGCGGTCGCTCTCAAATCATCGTGCGTTGTGCTCCGCCTTAAACTGTCCATGGGTAAATGATGTCCGGCTGCTGCCAGTTGAACTGCTTCTGGTCGATGTGATCGGAGCTCTTTGTGTGCATATGGAGCGCATGCACGGCACAGGGCGACTTCCGACGGGTAATGAGCGCGTCTGAACGACACGCCGCCTCCCTGAGGGTGGGACGGACGGGGCAACGGGACTGGCGCTCGCTCATGCGTGACGTGACGCTCAGAGGCCCCTGACGTGATCTGTTGATGTCATTGGCTCATGCCTGCCGTCTTACAGCGGGCAGTAAGCTGATATTTGTTTAGGTCTGAGGCTTCGCGTTTGTTCCAGAGCAGCTAGTCTACTGTGCGTTTTCTTCAACTTCCCTCACTAAGGTCCAGATCGCTTAATTCGTACCGCACGGAAGTTTATTCACATCTGCTATATGCGCTTTTTTCTTCAGTCAACTTACGAGAGGCCTGAATATATTGTGAACTAAGCGACCTAGAGCTGGGAACATTTTATCAAACGACACCACATAGCCGTGTTTAAACCAGATGCGGCGCCGGGTCGCAAAGGTGGATCCAGGATTACTTTGGGCTCCATGTTACTGGGATTCTGGGATTGGATCCTGGATTTTTTTTTGGGGGGGGACCTCAGGCACATGTCTTGCGTCAACAGTGGTAAATTAGTCCGTTCACAGGTCAAAACAGGTTAAAGGGGTCAAATTAGCACCAAGCAAAGTAGCAAATTAGCAGTCACTTCAGTTCAAAGCGGTGAAGACAATCGCTGCATTGACCCGTGTGACTACATCAAAGACTTAACAAACTGCATCACTGGGGAAATCAGGGTAAGAGAGGTCTTCCCGAGCCGTAAAATATGTGCTGTGAAGGTATGAGCTTTTGTAATCATTCCTTGTAACCGTGTGGCTTTCAAACAATGAAAGTTTGGTTACAAAGGTCACAGCTTAACCTAGCCTGACCTCGAATGGCATGACCTTACGCAAGCTACCAGAACGACAGCCATGCACTTAAGAGTAATATCGATGTAGACACTAGTCTTAAAAACCTCTTTTGCGTGCATTTCCTGCAAGAAATAAGCGTTATTTGTCGCTTTTGGACAAAATTTCATCTGCATAGTCTCCAAAAATAGAATATAAATCATGAACAGGCGGGGTCAGGTGCTTCAAATTTTGACTTTGGATTACTATTTTTGTAAGTTGCTTTGCCATGCGTTTGGCTTTAATTTGACATCCATTGGCTGGTGGTGCGTTTCCCGCAGGCTATAAAACGACTGCGTCGTAGCTTTTGTAGCATAATAAGGGCATCATAAAAGAACCTTCGTGGAGCAGTAGCACCATATTTGCTCGTAAGCGACACGGATGTAGGAACAGGGGCTGGAGGCAGGGGGCCCTGCCCGCCCCCCCCCCCCACTTTTAAAGGTGGGGAACCAGCACTGTTAGCTGTCCCCCACTCTTCAGAGTAAGGTTCGTGTTTAGCTTACTTTTGCACATTCAACATGAATGCCGATTTACCTTGTTCACCAGCCATCTTCCTCAAGATGCGTCATCTTTTTCGTTCGCTCATTGGCTTATTGGCCATCGCTTAGTGTCACAACCGCAGGACAAACGCCGCGCGGCCTATGGAGACTGCAACGCCGGGCGTCTAGGTTTTTGTTGCTACGATTTGCGAGCGCGCATGTGAAAAAGAACACGCTACATAAATTGTATCACTGATCAGTCCTGACTAAATGTTGAACATTTCCATACAAACATAGCTTAGCCATGTTAACACAGATGGTTAACTACTCGATCTGCATTCAAATTTTCATCTTCTAATTTGGATCAACGATATCGATGCACACTATACCTTCGCGATGTCCTTATGGCCGCAGGACCCAGACAAAAATTCTGACAAAGCTTCTGAATTCTATTGGCTTGGAAATAGCTCACTGAACATGGTAAATTAAGGGCGGCCGTGATGTATTCCATGCGGTCGTTCAACGCCTGATTTCTGTAGCTTTTTTAGATTTCAATATACAGAGTCGATAGTGGTATTATTAGATAGATTAGTGGTAATACTTATCCAGAAATATGCAACAAAGCAGCCATCCAATCAGTTCACTGTCAGTCATGCGTGAAACAGCCGGGTCAGGACACTGGCCGCCAACGGCGGACGAGAGCAGGTCTCAGATAATAAATATATGACAGAATGGCCTTCTGAACATCGCTTAGTTTTTAAAGCAGAATCTCCAGTTTTATTGCTTCTGTCACATTGTTTTAGGTAGCTTCAAGCTTCCGAATTTGTTCCACCTGAAATGCCGCGACAAGTCTATCTCTTGAAAAAACAGCCAGAGAAGTGAACGTGCATGCAAAATTTGTCGCACTGTTAGCCATCGATTTACCTTCAAAATTCTCACCAGCCTATGTCCAGGCCGTATTTTGGCACCTATCCTGTGGAGGCAGATGCCTCCTCAATGACCCAAAATGCCTATCCTCTCGTGGAATTTTTCTTCCCCAGGAAAGACAGTGTTGAAATGGACGAATAATCCTGGGAAGCTGGAAAGCCTTATTTGCCAAATGACATAGATGAGTCGAATAGGCAAGATTGTGCACAGTGAGAACAGCTCTAGATGCATATCTAGCATAGCAGAGATGACATTTGAATAAAGAGCGATAACAACTTCCATTTCTAGTTCCCCGCGGTCATCGGGTCTGTTTTCCAGAGAAAGCTCCTGAAGCTTAGCCCCAACCCACTTTTTGAAACGTTCCTACGCATATGGTAAACCATGAAGTGTGTTGTTTTTAACCATGGTGGAGGATATCTAAATATTTTGATCAAATATTGTGGGAACTGAGAGAACCACTGGGCGTGGAAAAGCCCATAAGAACAACATTAAGTGGGTGTGGAAACGCGAATAAAAACATTAAGTTTCAGCTATAAATTACTGCGTAGCGGTTTGAAAATGAGCAAAACAAAATTCGCCAAAAATATAATTGCTAGAAAAAATTCAGCATCGGTTGAGTTAAAAGATACTTGCGGTAGTCACAACTTTCCTAGTTATCAATAGTCACGATCAAGAGAAAGGGAACCAAAGTGGGAAACATGAAATACAATACTGTGCTGTGAGCCCGCGCGCTGACTGCCGAGAAAATTCAGTCCTTTATCGACATTTACGGCATCTGTACAATGAACATCATACCTGGCTGCAGAAAGCGCGGATGAGTAGCTCGCTGATGGCTGCTTGCTGCTTGTTGCGGTCACGAGAGATCAGTTGTTCCCCTCTCAGCAGGGCCAGCTTCTTCGTGCTTACTCCAGATGAGCAATGTTTTCTTACTGCAACGTGACTGCTTAACTACTGTCCTCGCAGCGAGAGAACGGCGAGAAACAAAAAACACCACACACAATCTTGATTAAGTTGATATCTAACACCATTTCATTAATCCTGACCCATAGGGACTCCCGAGCCAAATTGCGGAGCCCATATCAGCAAGTTTTCAATAGTCTTTCATAATTTTAGATAGTGTTAAACCTTGGTTTGTAACAGCACATTTCGCCGCCTTTAACAGCTCTAGATCTTTAACAATCTGTGCAACCGATAAGTATGCTCCAAACTTATCAAATGTGCTATTCTAGTAAAAAATTTTTCCGTTTACACCATAGGAAGCATGGCCAGCTTACCAGCCAAAAGCTTGAGCGCTAAGGCACGCCTGACTCGGCCCGAGCCCAGGTTTTGTGCTAAAAGCATTGGCTAGAACCAAGATTCTTCCACATCTCAGCCAGAGATTGACAATTTAAGCCTAGCTGTTTGGCGCCACTACCCGCACTCGAAACGGGCGCGTGCCCATGTTTGTGGCGTCGATTCAAGTGAATAAGGTACCTAATTCATATATCTGAGCGTCAATAAAGAGCTAAATTAACTTGACAGCGAGTGGAAAGAAAAACATGCATAGATCATAGTCATGCATTTGCCTGGATGGCCAGGTCGCGTTTTAGTGACTAAGCTGCCCGGTGAGGGATGGGAGGAGGGGGGGGGGGGGGGGGGGAACAGCACCACCGCATGCTGCCCAGCTTTCCATGCATATTGCTCGGTCGGTGATCCAGGGCAAGCTCTGGGCTGCTGCTCAAAAAGTGACGCGTTGGAACAAGCTCCTTGAACCCCTGACTCCTACAATCCTGTACACATGTAGCTTCGGGTCGCAACATTATTGTCTGTCACACACAACAATGACAGCAGACGACGTTGGAAGTAGGTGGCTTATCAGTGAACGTCATTTCCGTCCCACCCGACTCATTATGTTTTCATTTCCGTCCTGTGGAAGGGGCAGAACATTGGCTCATTCCACTGTTTCGTGCATAACGACCTCTCCTCGCCGCTGCTCAGACTCGTTGACGAGTGGTGGGACGCTTTCCATTCGCAGTCGCGCAAGGCACCACCCTTTGACGTAACACCCACGCAAGGATTATGTTTGGCTCATGTAAGGTTTCCTTTTCAAGGCGCAAAACATGATTTTCTCTGAGGTACATCGCAGATACATCATCGCTTACCCCGTCGCTTCTTTTCGTTTCGTAGTTTGCACGCGATTCTAACAACACTAACAGCCTGCCCTTTCTGGTAGAAAGTCCAGCGCACTCTCTTCCCTTCGATAATCAGGTGGTATGAGCCTCAGCTATGGTGAAATCCAACACTCTTCCCGAGCCTCCTGTGCAGCAGGCGGCTACGCCGCAGGTCGTGTTGATAGCATTACGCGTCAGTAATTAAGTGCCGCCAAGCCTTTGGAAGATGTTTCATTCCGGCCACTGGACGCGGAGCTGCGTCCAGTGGCTGCAGGACAGCGGTGAAATCGCCAGATCATTAGAGAAGATGAAGCTTTCTGCTTCTGCTTTCTGCTTCAACCTTATGCTTCTGAGCTTTAACAAGAGACCTTGGACGCTGGCGATATCTGAATGGGCCAAAATTCCAAAGTGTCTTTCCCTCACCAGTGATTTCAGCAGCGAGCTATTTCGGCTGTCAGGATCGTGATCAATTCCGGCGCCATATCATATTCGTCCCGAACTACAGGATACAAATGGTGAGGGGTCACTGGTGATCTCTGGGTCAGGCTGGGTCTGACCGGGTGGTTAGGGGTCACTGGTGATCTCTGAGTCATGTTGCGTCTGACCGGGTGGTTGGGGGTGACTGGTAATCTCTGGGTCATGCTCGGTCCGACCGGGTGGTGAGGGGTGACTGGTAATCTCTGGGTCATGCTGGGTTTGACCGGGTGGTGAGGGGTGACTGGTGACCTCTGGTTCTTACTGGGTCTGACCGGGTGGTTAGGGGTCACTGGTAGTCTCTGGGTCATGCTGGACCTGACCGGGTGGTTAGGGGTCACTGGTGACCTCTGGTTCTTGCTGGGCCTGAGCGGGTGGTGAGGGGTAACTGATGACCTCTGATTCTTGCTGGGCCTGACCGGGTGGTGAGGGGTCACTGGTGACCTCCGGTTCTTGCTGAGCCTGACCGGGTGGTGAGGGGTGACTGGTGACCTCCGGTTCTTGCTGGGCCTGACCGGGTGGTGAGGGGTCACTGGTGACCTCTGGATCATGCTGGGCCTGACCGGGTGGTGAGGGGTCACTGGTGACCTCTGGATCATGCTGGGCCTGACCGGGTGGTGAGGGGTCACTGGTGACCTCTGGATCATTGCTGGGCCTGACCGGGTGGTGAGGGGTGACTGGTGACCTCCGGTTCTGCTGGGCCGACCGGGTGGTGAGGGTGACTGGGACTCCGGTTCTTGCTGGGGCATGCCGGGTGGTGAGGGGTGACTGGTGACCTCCGGTTCTTGCTGGGCCTGACCGGGTGGTGAGGGGTGACTGGTGGACCTCCGGTTCTTGCTGGGCCTGACCGGGGGGGGTCACTGGTGACCTCTGATTCTTGCTGGCCTGACCGGGTGGTGAGGGGTGACTGGTGACCTCCGGTTCTTGCTGGGCGTGACCGGGTGGTGAGGGGTGACTGGTGACCTCCGGTTCTTGCTGGGCCTGACCGGGTGGTGAGGAATGACTGGTGACCTCTGTGTCTCGCTGGGCCTGACCGGGTGGTGAGGGCAGTAGCCTCTAAGTTTGGCTGAACCCCATCAGCCGGACTAGCGCCGATCCGCTCGTCCCGCTGGCCTTCAGTCTTGTCTGCTTACAGATGCTTAATGAGCGCGGCCTTGTAATGGTCGAACTGCCGCAGAATGACAACTAATTTGGGTCGTCTTAGTAAGAAGTCTGGTTCAAAACTGGGAATTCATGGTACGGAAAGGAGACTGACGATTAGAGAGGACATGCGAGGTGAAACCAAAGGGAGGCTACCGCACTTCGGCTCATGCCAGGTATAAAACAGGGGTTTTGTGTTAAACTATAGAGCCTGACGCATCAGTGCAGCGGGCAGTTGCATGCAGTCATTTTTGCCTATATTTCAAATCCTTCATCGCTCTTACAACACCAATTATCTCCAACGCCCAGTGCTAATGGAAGTTAGTACCGAATTAGTGACAATTCATGACAAACTTCATACAGGGCCGTGGTTTTTAACGTAGTGAGGGGGAGCAAGTTGCATTGTCAGTGTGAGCCGGGAGCTCACCCAGCCCCCCCCCCCCCAGCTTTGTGGTCCTAGCTTCGAACATTAAACGGGGTGAAACCAGAGGCCCTTTGCTTTTCTCTTCTAGCTTTGAATCCGTTCCAGAGCAAGGGTGAGTCATTCGTCGCTAACTCAGCCTTCTCACCCGACTGCAAAGGACGACACTTCTGAGCCCAGCGAGATATTCAAAGTTCAAAATGAATTATCTTCTGAAATATTTTCCCGGTCAGTCATTTCCATTGATACCAGGGGATATTCTAAAGTCATTTTTGTCACCATATCCTACCCGAGAGTGCCTCAGCTGTCGTGTTCTGGGCGTAAGGACCCAGTCATTTCCTGTGTCGCCCATAACCGAGTCTTTGTCCGACCGAACTTCGTTTGTCGTCGCCGTTGTCGTGGCTGGGTGACTGCCTCGGCTCGGTCCGTGGCGTCCCCGGGGCCGCTGGCTGCGCCGCTCCGTGGCTCGATCCACCCTCCGCCGCCCCCGTGACCCCGGCGCTCCATCGATCGGCCTGATTCCATGGCTGGCTCCAGATGCCGTCCAGTCCGGCGGCGCGGTCCTCCACACGCGCTCCACGTCCGTCCGGCGGCCGACGCCGGCCGGTCTCTCCGGCGGCGGAGGTGCTCGGCGCCGACCGTGTCGCCGGCCTCGGGGCACGTGACCCGGCGCGCGGGATCAGTGGCCTCGGGCGGCGTTTTTGGCGGGAGACGGCTGGCTGCGGGCTGCTGCGTGCGCGTGGTATCGACCACCGGCCGACGCCACGTGGGGCTTCCGACGTGGCCGACCGACACAAAGACGGAACAGGGCGAGAGGCGACGGCAAAGGTCAATGGCAGGCAAAAACCGACGAAGAGGAGCGCGCTGGGGAGGGGCTACCGATGGGGCAGTCGGTGGTCGGGCGGGCTGGGCACAGACCACATCAAACTATGGAAGGACGATTAACAATGGTGTTAAAAGACTTGCCCGACACTAGGTGGCATGCTTGTGCGGGAATACAAATGATGAAACAATGACACGTACATATTGCTGAGGGATCACTAAAGGAAGAAACCGACTGAAGATGTTGGTCTTTTTGCTGGGTCTCTTGGCAATTGCGAATGAAAGGCGTTGCACATTGAGTGCCAAACATTAATTCTCTCTTACGGTACCAAAATTAATAGTGCGCCTTTTTATCACTGATATCCACGACATTTAATTGCCCGCCATCATCACAAAGAGTTCCTGATAATTCGTCCCGCCTGCGCCAGTTTCCACACGTTGAGTAAAAGTTCTCCGCCAACCGGTCATAGCTGCATTGGCGATGCACGATGGCTTCCAACCGCGCCGACGCTGAGCGTCTCACGGCGGCGGGCGGCCGGCCTCATCTGACCGCCTTGGCCAGGACCTGCGGCCGCCGGCGGCGCTGCGGTCAGTGACCTGTGACGGCCGCCGGCGGCCGCAGAGAAAGCGGCCGCCGCCTCCTCCGGTCACACCGGCTGTTGTCCGCCGGCCGGCCGCAAAAACCTGCCGACCACCGGCGCAAAAACCCGCTGGGCGCCGCCAGACGCCGCAGGCCGCGACCCGCGCGCGAGGGCGGCATCGGCAGGACCGGGGCGGCTACCTGGTCCACCGGAGCACGGCCCGCGGTACTGACCCGGCCGCGGACGAGGGCGGCTACCTGGTCCACCGGAGCACGGCCCACGGTACCGACCCAGCCACGGGCGAGGGCGGCTACCTGGTCTACCGGAGCACGGCCCACGGTACCGACCCAGCCACGGGCGAGGGCGGCTATCTGGTCCGCCGGAACACGGCCCACGGTGCCAACCCAGCCGTGGACGAGGGCGGCTACCTGGTCCGCTGGAGCACGGCACGCGGTACCAACCCAGCCGCGGACGAGGGCGGCTACCTGGTCCACCGGAGCACGGCCTGCGGTACCGATCCAGCCACGGACGAGGGCGGCTACCTGGTCCGCTGTAGCACGACCCGCGGTACCGACCCAGCCACGGACGAGGGCGGCTACCTGGTCCGCTGGAGCACGGCACACGGTACCGACCCAGCCGCGGACGAGGGCGGCTACCTGGTCCACCGGAGGACAGCGAAGGACGGGGAGGGGGTCGGGGGGAGTGGAGCGGGACCCGTCGGTGGAGTTGTGTATCTCCTCAAGTGGCCCTGGTATGCAAAGACCGAGTCACCCCCCCCCCCCCCCTCCATCAATAAAAGAACTCGCCAAAATGACCAAAACAGCATTATAATCTGCATATTATAGGAATTTTTGCTCCCTAACCCCCACGCATTTCACGAACCTCCTGTCTCTGGCTAGGATGGCCGGTAACCCAGCCAGCCGCAGCAAACGACCGCCTGGCGGCGCCACGATCGCGCCGTCGCGGCCTCGTGCAGAGCGGCTAGATCAGCTGGTGCTGCGCGCCAGCACCAGCAGCATCCGCGTGCCAGCCCTAACCGCCCTGATCAGGAACTTGAACGACCTCTCCTACGCGAAGCTCGTGTGGCTTACTTTAAAATCAAGAAACATTGGGGCACTTACCCTCTGAAAGGATCGGCAAACGCCAGCCATTGACGTAGGCACCACACGATTTGCCATGCGAGTGGAGAGGGTAGTGAGATCCATGTCTGGTACGGGGTCATTCGTGACGAAGCTAGCCATCATGCAATAACTGATCAAGCGAACCTCACCACACAGTGTAGCCTCACCTGGCGTGTCGGTTCAGTGCCGCCTCGGTGATCGACCAGTGTTCCCTGGCCCTAATGACTCCCCCTCCGGCGGATGGGGCCGTGCCGCCATGTTTAACCCGGCCCCGGAAGCCCGACATTAGGCGCAACTTGATGGCAATAAAAAGCCGCCGACGACTGGGGAAGGGGTGGGGAGGGAGGGGGAGCAGCACCCAGCACGGCACGGCGCTGCCGCTGGTCACATGACCGGGCAAAAAGTCTGTGTCCGGGGCGGTGTGCGCGGGGAGGGCGACTGGCTGTCTCGACAGAGGGGAGGTGTCGGGCCAGAGGACCAGCGCTTCGACAGAGGGGGGCTGTCGGACCAGAGGACCACAGCCTCGATGGAGGGGAGCTGTCGGACCAGAGAACCACAGCCCCGACAGAGGGGAGCTGTCGGACCAGAGGACCACAGCCTCGACAGAGGGGAGCTGTCGGACCAGAGGACCACAGCCTCGACAGAGGGGAGCTGTCGGGACAGCAGGCCGCCGGCCAGACTGACCAGTGTAATGCCAGAGCCGCGGTGCTGGATGCGGTGCGTTGCCGCGGACGGACTGGTGCCGCGCCGCAGATATCGCGTTCAGCACGAGCATACAGCTGCACAACGCTTAAGTGTGCATTTGCCGAGAATTTCGCATGGCGTGCTATTCGTCATCTCGATTGATGACGTCACAAAAGACCAGCGGCCACATCAGCAAATTTGATCTGTTACATTATGCTACACCGCTGCTGAGCAGATTCCTGTTCTGTTTATAAAGATAAGCACAACAACTTGTTACTAAAAGGCAAACCGTTCACGAAATGTTACCAGAGTTACCAGACACCACTCTGCAGCCGCTGCCGGTAGTGTCAGGTGTCGAGTGCGGTGCTAAGCCGAAATATCGGACCACTCGCGCGTGCCATTCAGTTGTTCGGAGGTAACAAAGGGCCTTATAGAGCAGGGGCGACGCTGCTGACCAGTGACCTGACGGGTGGGCAGGGGCGACGCTGCTGGCCAGTGACCTGACGGGCGAGCAGGGGCGACGCTGCTGGCCAGTGACCTGACGGGCGGGCGAGGGCGTCGCTGCTGGCCAGAGACCTGACGGGCGGGCAGGGGCGACGCTGCTGACCAGTGATCTGACGGGCGGGCAGGAGCGACGCTGCTGGCCAGTGATCTGACGGGCGGGCAGGGGCGACGCTGCTGGCCGGTGACCTGACGGGCGAGCAGGGGCGACGCTGCTGGCCAGTGACCTGACGGGCGGGCGGGGGCGTCGCTGCTGGCCAGAGACCTGACGGGCGGGCAGGGGCGACGCTGCTGGCCAGTGACCTGACGGGCGGGCAGGGGCGACGCTGCTGGCCAGTGGCCTGACGGGCGGGCAGGAGCGACGCTGCTGGCCAGTGACCTGACGAGCGGGCAGGGGATACTTCTGTTGATCCTTTTCTGTGCAACGCTGTATAGGAAGCGCAATATGAGAAGCCAGGTGTGTTAGGAGCGCCTACAAGGGACTAATCTTGTCGTGATGCCCTGGACCCACCAAAAAGCTGTGCCGTTCTAGTGCATCGGATAATTTTGTCCCAGCCTTTTTCTATACAGAACAGACCACCTGACTGGCGAAGGGTTTCGCGTACAGCGCATCGCCATGACAAGGTCGCCCGGCACCAGACTGATCCTCGTTGGCCAGTTGCCAGGTTTCCTTTCCCTGAGGGTCTGGCTACACAAGGTGCCAGTCCTGGAAACTGCACCCACCGGAATGTTTACGATGTTGACTGGTGCTCACATTTGAGAATCATGAAGGCTTCGGGATAATACCAAAGTTATTTATTGAAGATGCAATTTTAGGGTCCTTTTGAATGTCAAAGAGGATAATTTTGGGCACAGAATGCCCAAAGTGTTATCCGCGCAAAGTAAGCCATGCCCAAGTGGTATCTCAAAAAAGTTTGGGAAAATGCAAAGCCTTAAATTAAGTGCCAAACAGTTATATTAAACATGCCATTAAACATTATACACATAACGAAAATCACCTAGGATTTAAGGCTGCAGTCTACAGTGCTTTGAAACATGAGACAATAGCGATAACAACAAATACATAGCATAACCAGAAACCATGTACGGTGTGTACTACTGTATTGTCTACATGGTCCATTGCCAATTAAATAACTGCAAAACACTGCTTTCTAAACCAGCATCATGACCCCTCATACCCATACCAGCATATGGTATGGGTGTGGAGGAAAAACAAAAAGGACAGCATATGACTGCTGGTGCCTTTGAAATGTGTAGGTACCTACTACATGGGGCGCCTTGGAAAACGCTCGCTCCCATTTCAAGCATCACTGGGATAAGTGGATGGGCACAATGTGACATGTTTATCGTTTTGATTATGGCAGCTTGATCGAACCAATGTCGGTGCCTTAACGTTGGGCCATTTCATAAGCAGATACATTAAGTTGCGATCACACTGGATACTTCACTTCAAAAGTACTGCAGCTACCTTGATAATTCGGCGCATCTGGCACAAGACACGAAGTTAATATGTATGGAAGAAAGCCGTAACCAGGCATTGTCGGAGGCAAAGTCGGCAAAGAGGCAATGTCACCTTCATTCTGCGAGAAACAGGGCAGACCGCGTTCATGATCTGGCCCAATCGATGCAAGAATCATTTTTGACATGATCCCAAATGAATTCCACTGCCACAAACAAATTCCAAAAGCTCAGTTTCTGGACAGCTCCAGGTCTGTCCATAGCATCCACGTGAAAACGTGCTGCAAACTCGAGAAAGAACACGGCAAATCAGTATTTTCCTTTCCCGAATACTACACTTAATACATTTCGTTGAATGTAGGAGAAAATTTCTCATGAACGACAAGGAACATCACATGCAAAATTTCACATAAGAAATAGAGGTATTTTTTGTTGTCGTTGACTAAACCTGTTCCCTTCAGTTTAGTCATAAAAATGCTGCTAACTATATTATAAAACTGCTTGCCTCCTCCAGACCTCCACTTGATGGATGAACAGGAATGGCATTAGTTTGGCAACATTCGGCTGGGATAAGCTGCCTCCAATTGTGCAGCATGGTGGTCAGTCGTAGTTAACTGCTGTGGACGACTTTGCACGTTTACTGGCACACTTTTTTGCCAATATTTGCACACAACCTGGGTCTGCACCCAGCCCACCACCTGCTGTTGACGACAATGCATCGGTGATCTAAACCAAGGCCTAAGAACATCCCCCTGAAGCTTAATGGCTACGAGGTGAAGCTTGCCGAGCCATAGGAGATTTAAAGGATTATGGTTGGGAGTCGCATAGATCTATTTTTCGTCAAACGAGTTACAAAGAGCAATTTCAAAACATTTTTTCAGGTCCAGTGAATCCAAAACAATCGTGCTATTGCTACTATTGCGCCATGTCCTCGGCCTAATGCGGTAGAATTAAACAATGTCGTAATCAAAAGCATCAACACCACGTATTCAGCTCCGATAAGGCGCATCACAAGCCCACATGGTTTTTAATTATCAAAACAGTAAGTACATAGATGCAGTAAGATGCCAAATCAACAGGAAGAGCGAACCGCAACTTTCAATATATTCATACTAACGACGATTTTCCAGAAAATCTGATCTCCTTAAGGAATTCCACCGCGTAATTTATAGCATATTGGTGTTACATGTTTGTTCATCTTTTGTCCAAAATATTTTCATCGAATCTCGATGTGAAAGCCAGTAATGAGAGTGCTCTCTCTCTATGGCCAACCCATCTGTCAGCTGTTGGAACCAATGCTTACAAATGTATGCTTTTACTAAATTCCACATGGTTGTCTTTTGTCATCCTACCAATAACTCTCCGGCACCACGTCACCAAAATGATTTTGTCGCAACAAAAGATAGGCCACTCAAGGGCCCACTGATGCGCATCGCTTGGCCCTATGCGAAAAACGCCCACCGAGTCGTCAACGTCATCGTAAACAGACGGTCGTAAATGCTGTCTCCTATCTATCGGAGGCCGGGCGCGTAGTTTCCCTTCATGGCAATGGCCCCATTCGTCCGAGGGCCGACGGAGTCCGCCGCGGCCGGCGCGACCATCGTACGCATTACGCAGTGCCGCACAGCCCCCGGCGAGGCGCATCGCAACGCTGCAGCCGGGCGAGCTAGCCTTTCCCCATGACTCGCATCTTCTTAACCCAAATGCAGCCGATATGATTAATCTGCACGTCACATTCGGTGCGTTTTTGCGTGCCTTTTTGCGCGCGGGCGGCGGGCGGCTACGATTGGCCGGACTGCGGCGGCGGGGCAAAAACGGACCCTGCGGCGTCGCAACGCCAAGTTCAGGTTTGGCGGGCCGCGCCGGCCTCGGACGGCGTTGTGATTGTCGGCGGGGGCGTGTGACGACGCCGTGACGGTCGGCCGTGCCGTGACCCGGCCAGGTCAGCGGCGCGCCGCTCCGGTCACGTGACCCGGCGCGGTGAGCTCGCTGACGCGGCCGATTGCCGGTCTCGGTGCTCACTCAGTACCCGTCTTGTGCTCACTCAGTGCTCACTCAGTGGCCGCTTGGAGCGCGCTCGAGGCACGGTGGGGGCCCGCTCGGAGTGGGCTGGGTCGGCGCGGAGCTGGGAGGCGCGGGCCGCCGACGACGGCCGATGGGGTGTGGCGGCGGCGCCGGCTCCGAGCCCACCTGAGCGCGCCCGATGGCCCTGGGTATGTCGGCCGGCCAGCAGACGTACGGCGGCGGCCAGGAGCTGCGCGCCGCGCCGGCCGCCGACTTCGGCGCGCTGCGGCAGCACCACTTCAGCACCGGCGCCCCGCCGCCCGCCTCCCGCGGCATGCTGCTGCCGTTCGGCGTCGAGGAACAGGTAACCAACGCCGCGGCAGCCGCTGCGGCAGCTGGCCAAGTCCGGATGATCTGCAGCCGCCGTGCGGCACGGCTGAGCTGAAGAGGCGCCCGAGCGCTCGAGGCCCCCTCCCCCGCTGCCCCGGCTGGGGTGCAGTCAGGGACGCGAAGCCCACATCACTGACAACATAACTCTTTTTGAGGAACGAACAGGAGCCTTCTTGTTGTTGGAGGAGGTCTGATCCTCCGAGCGGAAACACATCTTACTAGAGGCAACCCCTAGGTACTACCGTGTTGGTGTCCGGTTCGGTCCGGTCCGTGTGGATGTCCGGTCCAGCTCGGTCCGTTTGTTCGGTGTCCGGTCTGGTCCAGTCTGATCTGGTCTGATTTGATCAGTTCTGGTGCAGTCTAGTTCAGTCTATTCTAGACTAGTTTAGTCTAGTCAAGACTAGTTCGGTCCGGTCCGGTCCGATCCGTGTATCCGGCGTACGGTTCGCTGCGATTTGATCCAACCCAGTCCGATCCGAATGGGTGCCGATTATCCGGCTCGGTCCGGTTCGGTCTGGTCTGGTCTGGTCTGGTCTGGTCTGGTCTGGTCTGGTCTGGTCTGGTCTGGTATGGTCTGGTCTGGTCCCGTCCGGTCCGGTCCGGTCCGATCCGTTTGGGTGTCCAGCGACGCTCTGTCGTAATCAGGTAACGACCCCTTTCGTCTAGGGTTATCTCACTTCAAAACAGTCTGCACTCCTCTCATCTGACCAGACACGACCTGACCTGACCTAGCGGTGGACACCTGGTCTCGCTTGCCATTCCATGCCAATCTGGCTCGGCCTTTTCGGATCACTTTTGCTGGGCATTGCGGATAGCTTACATTAACACTGCGTGTTACATGGTAGCAGATATTGTAGCAGGTAGCAGATGCCAATACGTGTTATGTGGAAGCAGATGCCAATACGGTGTTTTGGGGATGCAATGGACACACAAGAGCGCAGTTAGAGGAGCTTACTTGAGCTATCCGTGGATTGGGCAAATCCAGAAATGCCCTGGACCGGCTTTGGGAAATGCTAAGTGACACTGGTTATCATCAAATTAGGAGGGATGAAATGGGTCAATGGATGCGGGATTTGACGTCCCATGTCAAAACCGTCAGAAATTTAATTGGCATTGTTTAGGCCGACAAACATTGTTCTTGTGGCGAACTGAACCGCATCACAGACTTCGCAAAAGGCGAAGTAAATGCCACTGCAGGCCAAGTGTAAATGTGCCCTTATACAGAACAACCACGACTCCCACCGATAGCGAAAAGTGAAATATAATTGGCTTTTGTAGGATAGTCACCCGCCAGTCAACAGACCATTATGTGCCACATCACTACGTTTTGACTATATTGTCCTGTATGATTTTAATACGCCATTACGCAAACACCAGAACACGCTGTTTCTGCATCGCGACCCAACACTTGAAGTGCATAATGCTCCTATCATCGTCCAATCTCGGAGCTGAGGATTCCTTTCATGTTGGTTTGATAACAAAACCTCTGAATTCCGCCACATACTCTGGGAGACGGTCGCTGCAAACTAAGCCCACCAAAGTGATAAGTGTCATGGGAATTGATGACCAGCTCTAGACTGACCAGCATCAGTTTAACAAATGGAATGGTGTTTTTCCTCCGTATCCATCCTTGACTTGCATAAGAAGCCAGGCTTAACCTTGACACTGACGTTATCATCCCCGGAGTTCATTAAAATCCTCCTGGTAGCTTGAAAAAGCTGTAACTCAGCCGCAATGCCCATCCAGTACACATAAATGCAGCCAGCTGGTACTGTCGATCCAGTCCGGTGTCGTTGCCGCTTCCTGGTGGCCTGCGAGACGTCAGTATAGGCACCTGCAAACCCGCTCGTCGCTCTGTTTCCGCATAGCAAGGCACAAATCACGACTAACGGTCGTTTATTGCACATACCGGGGATTGGACCGTGCTTGCAGCCACATTTGCACATGGCGGTTGTTGATGTGTCCGCTTTTAGCGCAGGCTTTGACGCCGCATATTGTACAGTCACGATCGCATGCTCCTCTACTTGTCCTTGTGAACACTCCACAGACATAACCATGCTCGTTTGTCCAAGCGCGGTTCATGGGTTGATTCTCACTTGCCAGTGCACGCCTTGGACGTTACGGACTGTTGACTCAGTGTCCGCCTCAGTGGGCGAGAAGGCCAGCCCGCTGTCTCCATAATTGGTCGGTCATTTACGATGTGGTGCGCTGCCGGCCGACGCGCAGCCAAACCAAGCGGCGGCCATCCATCGAGGGTCGTCCAGACCAGGCCTCGGGCCGCTCGTTCTATGACCGCCCAGGCAGACCAGCCCTCGGGCCGCTCGTTCTGTGACCGCCCAGGCAGACCAGCCCTCGGGCCGCTTGTTCAGTGACCGCCCAGGCAGACCAGCCCTCGGGCCGCTTGTTTTGTGACCACCCAGGCAGACCAGCCCTCGGGCCGCTTGTCCTGTGACCGCCCAGGCAGACCAGCCCTCGGGCCGCTTGTTCTGTGACCGCCCAGGCAGACCAGCCCTCGGGCCGCTTGTCCTGTGACCGCCCGGGCAGACCAGCCCAACCATCTTTAACTGGCTAACAACCTGACTTCTGCGGAAGTCCCTGCACATTACCCTCGGAAAACTGGAAGCACTACGCAGGTTTAATGCGTAGGTACCGGCACAAAATCCAATCGCAAACTCTTTGTGAAAACATCTTGATAAGTTATGCCGCCCGCTCTGCACAAAAGTTCCATTGGGTTCATTTGGTCTTGTTTCCACTGGTCCAAAATGCAGCAGTATGGGAAGCGCGGCAGCAGCCTTACCAACTTTCCCCTAACTTGCCATAATTTGAACCAGTCAGTTGTTATAAGGAATGCCCTAGTCACACGACCTTTGGTGAACATTTGCAATGCGTGCTTCTTTCCCGTGATTGGTTGCATTGATTGGTACGTCCGTCATTCTCGACGTGAACGTCTTGATTCAAACAGCTGGATTCTCTTGGCGGCCTGCGAACGAGGCTCCTGCATCAACTGAGCTTCCCTCCTCTGGAAGCCTTCCCACGCGGCAATTGTATGGCATCGCTCCCCGGAAGCTAGGAATTTGCAAATATGGATCCCATGCTCCATAGGACACGTAGCTTGTTCATCGGAGCGAGGCCTGGCCCCGTCCTATAGGCGTGGCCGCATGCCTGCCCGGCGCGGCATGTGCGCTGGTTTAAGGCCGTGTTCCTAATAGGTGCTGCAATAGCTGGCAAGTGGGCGTCCGCAGCGAGCACAGTGCAACAATGCGTCACGTTAATGCCAAAGTCGATCGTTGTGCTGGCCAAACAGAAATTTGTCACTCTTCGCACGCAACATTGTTCGGTTCGCACGTTTCACGTTGATCTAATGGCAGCCAGCTTTTCGCCGCGTCACAGCGTTGGCGGCTCCGCCCTTGAGCGCTATGCAAAGAGGGGGGGGGGGGGGGGGGAGAGGGAGGGGGCAGTCACCTTTACAATCGATCGGGCTGATTGGCCAGGTGATGAGCCATACATGGGGGAGGGAATGAAGGCAATGGGTGTAGTTCAATGCGTAGCCCGAAGGTAGGCTCTACACTATGCGCGGCATTCCAGCTGGCTGAAAAAGCTGACAGAGATTGGACTGACCCTAGCCTGTCAGAGAATGTATACAATGCTACAACAAAGCCCGAACATGGCGTGGTCTGAAACAGGTGTGTTAGAAGCCATTGCTCCAAACCACGAAGTCACACATACATGGTCTTATTTAGCAGGCTTTTAACGAAGACCTGGGAATGTCCGAACCTGTGTGGAGCTCGTTTGGAGACACTCGCATGATCGTACTAAAGTAAGTGCTGCTACTGTAATCACTTACCAGAACGCATCACTGGCATGATGTGAATTTCGACTAGCAATAACTGCAAGCTGTCACCCTGCCAACTGGATAGATTGATGAATGTAAATTGGTATTGTTATATTTATATAAAACCTCCAGAGGTTAAGTCATTTGCATCGAGTTAAATACCAAAGAATGCAATAACATAGATACGGAATTTGCTAACGTCACTAAAAATATACATATTTATTTAACCGTGGTATCGAACTGCATAACAGGGAGTTAATACTAGATGTAACAAGGATTTAGAAAAGGTTCTTTTCCAAACTATGCGTCGCCAACATTTTGAACGCGTATCACACGGATGAGAAAGCTGAGATAGATTGGTGTGGTGAATCTATTGGAGCAAACACCAATTAATGCCCAAATCTAAAAACTGAGCTTATCTTGAGAAAACTATGCGTAAAAGCTGCCCACCTGCCATGCATATTCTATAACCATGCTAATCTAGAATTCTGTAATCAAGATGCCAAAAACGCATTCAGTATAGAATGCATAACCACACGCATTAATTTCTTTCGGAGCCAGTTTAATCATTGCATATATGCCATGCATTACACAAAGTGAATAATTAACGGCAACATGTGACGACGGCCGGTGCATTTCCAGCTTCCACGCAGACGTTCTGCTTCTCTCCTCAGTGGCAAATACATGGTCCCAGCACTTAGTGACAACACGTGTCTGAAATCCAAGGCCTAACGCCGCCGCTATAAACGCAGGACCTCGATGTCAGCCGCGTTACATCAAGCCAGGATGACAGCTGTCGTTATGACAGCCGACGTTCCATTCCGTCAGTTCTTCCGTTCCGTTCCGTTCGTTAGTTCGCCCCGGGCAGGGGGCGGGCAGCAAGGGGGGAAGAGGGGGTGGGGGGTGGGGGCAGAGAGCGGTGCTCAAGCGCAGGCCCATACGCGGAGCCGCGGTGCCGCCGCCACCCGCCGCTCAACAGGCTGCGCGCAAAAACGGAACTGGCCCCGAGCGAGCACGAGCTCTGGTCCGCCGGCCGACGCCGGCCCCGCAGGCCGGCACCGAAAAAGCCGACCGTTACTAAGGCGCGCATGCGAAATGGCCATCTGGCTCGGCCAGCGGCACGACTGACCGGTGCCGCGCAGAGCTGCGCCGCACAACTGACTGGGGCCTTGGAAAACTGTACCTGACAACTAACCAGGACCTCGCGGAACTGCACCCCACAACTGACCGAGACCTCGCAGCACTGCACCCAATAACTGGCGCGGAGGAGTCTATGACTGCTCAGCCTCGCTTGCAGACCATGTCATTTGTCGGACCACGAGCCCGAGGTTACGGATTACCGTCCGGATGACTTAGCTGGTGAGAAGGTGGTTTGAGGGAGTGTCAGCCATGCTTGCAGAGGAGGCGGTATACATCGCGACAGGGCCTGTAGTGGGCGCTGATGTGCTATGGAGCCATGCGAGATCTCATGGGGGTTACAGTGAGAGTGGGCCGCTTCCACCTGACCTCATCATGTGACCTCAAATACGAGCAGACGCGCACCATCATGGGTGAAATTCCATGAGCTCTGGGCGAATTCTTCCCTCCCTTCCTGCGTGTTTCGAACCGTAGAAAAGGATATATGGACGTTGCGAGGAGAGACTTAGGATAAGTGATGAGAGAACCGAGAGTCGACACTTTTCCATCCCCTCCGGCTGTTGGGGAGTGGTCCTCGATCCCTACTCACTGTGCAAGGGGTGTCCCCACCATGCCCCCTGCCCGCTCGTCGGTACTGCCACCGTGGCGAGGCACCCTGGCGCTTCGGAGGCAGTGGCTCGCCATCCGCCGCCGTCCAGAAGTTGGGGCTTCGCTCCGCACCCCCTCTGAGGCCGTGCAGTCTCACACGGTCCGCGTCGGGCCAGCGGAGCTGCGCCGGGCGGCTTGTGCCGAGGCCTGGCTCGGCCGGTAAACACGCCGTTGTCAGCGGCCGTTGGGCTCGTCGCCCGCGGCTCGCCTCGTTAGACGTCCGGTCATGCGAGGCGCGTCAGCCCGGACGGGGCGGCGCCGGCGACGGGGACCGTGGCGCGGCCGGGACCCACGCCGGGCACGCCGCAGTGAACGGCCGCCGGCGCTCACCGCTGGACCCCGCGTGACGTCAGAGCGGTCACGATTAATGTCCATCACATACGTTGTACGTCACTAAAGAGCCCCGGTGTGCGGCGCACACAAGCGATAAAACGTGGACAATTTCAGCTGTTTACTCGGCGCAAGTCTGTGGCGTTGGGGTTGGCTGCCAGTCACATTTACATTGGTGATTCATGTCTCTGTAAACCTGTACAGCATTCGGGCTGCGATTTAGGACCTTCAACGGTTTTGTCGGACTGGGACAGACATGTTGAGAGTTGCCGTTGGGAACCACTTTTTCGCGGTAGAATGGAAAACTTTTCTGGCAAGCCAAGTTCTTTCAAAGGAAGAACACTGGCTTGGACTGCTATCACAAAATGCTCTCCAATGGCTGCGCAGGACAGGCTGCTACAATACGTAACACTGGAAAGTCAACCTGGTACAGCCAGAGCACATCATATACAATGCTGTTAGCTTAAATTTTCAGCATAAAAAGCTGATCAAAACCGTCAACGGCAATACTTACTCAAGAAATTGGCGATCAAAAGTCAAAAGGTGGCTAGCTAGTTGAACAGGACCAAACTATCCGCCGCGCATGCGTGGCGGCGGGGTTGTCTCGCCACTGGCGGCTGGTGGATTTGTGCGGCGATGCCCGCGTCAAGTTCCCGCAAGATGGCGATGTTTTGAGAGCACTATCTTTTATCGAACTAGGGCATTATGCACCCTCATACCATTTAGGTGGAAGGCAATTTACTCACGCAATCAACTGAAAAATATTTTTCCCTACGAAAAAAAAACAGGGCAAATCTTGCCAAAGAAAGCGTGTTCTGGTAGCGGTAAATTTGCTATAAAATCACCCAAATAGCAATTTCAGCTGAGATATTGAACCACTGAAAAAGCTAAGAAGTAAGGCTTAGCAGTTCAAGCCAAACACGTTGATCTATTTGCGCACTTGTGATTTCACATTTCTGCTTACTCTCACACTCACCGTCACATCATCTTCCTTTCAATTCAAACGCCACGTGGCAGCGTCTTATCCTTAGCAGATAGCAACAACTTTCATCGTTTACAAGCTTGTGACACCCTCAAGGGCTCGCCATTCCTTGCTGATGTGCCTTTGTGTACGAAATTTTGTCTTTATCATCACAGCGCCATCCTCTCCCTTGCACCAGCTTCGGACCATCAAAAGTAGACACAAATATATCGTACTTGATGGCTAGCAACGTAATGCACCTTGCTGGCCATCGTGTACGACTTATCCAGCACAACTGCAAAGCCATGCAGCGCGGAGACCCTCGCTTTTCGTAAATGTTTATCCCAGGGCAGTCTGTTTGGGAAGTTCACGCTAGTCTCCACACTTTAAGGGATGCCCGCTGCCTTGTGTAGAGGGAGACTGAGCCGCGCAAGCCGTGACCTGATCCCCGCGCTGCTCACGTGGTGTCCGACACAACGGATCCCCCTACACCCACGGCCCGCGTGCAGTGGCCCAGTGTCACCCTGACACTCACGGCCCGCGTGCAGTGGCCCAGTGTCACCCTGACACCCACGGCCCGCGTGCAGTGGCCCAGTGTCACCCTTACACCCACGGCCCGCGTGCAGTGGCCCAGTGTCACCCTTCTGCGGTGTGTTTCAGAAGTCGGCGCTATGGTCGAGCGCGGGGGCGGACGCGTCCAAGGGCGCCGGGCCGGGCGGCCCCCCGGGCGGCGCCTCGGGCGCGGCCGGGGTCGCCGGCGGCGCCCTCCTGCCCGGCCAGACAGCGCCGCAGGGCATCTTCCACAGCTGGGTCTCCATGGTGGCCGAGCAGATGGGCCACCACGAGGTCCACTACCCCTGGGTCAACGGAGAGGTGAGTCGCGCTGATCTGCTGCTACGTCATGCCCGCCAGCACACACATTGAAAAAGTGTCCGAGCCCCGTGGTGGACTTGGTCCCCCCTCAGCCCCCCTCCCCTCTTCCCTTCATGTCACGGGGGCACCATAGAGCGAGGGCGAGAGCCCAGCACTATATTCAGGCATGGTTTTAAAAGGAAGGTCTTGCCTTGCGACGCAATTGACAGAGACATATTTCATAGGCGCTCCATGATGCGTGCCTGCACTGGTTGGCCGATGATAGTCATGTTGTAGATACAATATGAGGCTTGCGTAAGGTTCAACGTTATCGGGTCTAATGTTGAACTTGTTTTGAAATCGTCGCGGAATGGGACAACACAACTCGCTCCGTTGCTCAGGTTTCCGAGCCCTTGCTTGGATTGAAATTAACATTGTCGCGGCGGATGTGAGTGATTACGTGTGCAACAACACTTCCGACCGCTGTTAGTTCGCGACAACGGAGCATGGCCGCCTGTGTACTGCATACGCGCATAGTTGGGCCTTCTGATAAAATGAGCTTCTGGGCGCCGCCCCAGGCCTCCCACGTGTTCCTGTGCGCCGCCCCAGACCTCCCACGTGCGCCTGTGCGCCGGCACAGCTGGACAAGGGCGTATTCAAAGCGGGGGGGGGGGGGGGGCATTGGGGCACCTGCCTCCCCCTTATCAGATCGAACTTGCAGTTGATATGCATGCGAGCAAATGACGACAACCATAAAGTGAGGTACATCCGTAAAATGATGAGATTGAAAAAACTTGCGTTGTTTTTTACGCCAAGTGGGACATTTCGTTCACCCGCAGCGCGCTGGAATGGCCTTTCGGTGAAACACTGAGCTGTGACCTTCAGCCCATCGCGAAGTCCTGCGCATGCTCTTACAGCTGACTGCGCGGCGCGGCTGGGGCTGGCGAGTTAGTCTAGAGGACAGCGTCACTGTCCAGCTGTCAGCAGGACCCCAGCAGCAGCGCGGCACCGACCCCGCGCCGCCTGCCGGGCGCCCCCTGGCAGCAGCCGGCCGAAGCGCGCTGTTTGATTACGGCTGGGCTGCAGCGACCGCGGTTTTTTCTCTCGCGGCGCGACTCGGGCCGCCGGCTGTTTACCGCGGGCGGGGCGGCTAAAAATACGGCCGCCCGCCACCAGCCGCGAGCACGATTGCCGGCTAAAAAATGCGGCGGCCCGCGCGGTGTTGTCTCATCGGCTCGGCGCCAGCGCCGCTGGTGGCGGGGCGCCGGCCGGCCTCGCTCGTCGGGCCGCACGGGCCGAGCCGCCGGCCGCTGGAGACGTACCCCACTCACACACTGGCCGCTCGGAGCGAGTCACCGGTGCGGTTGACACGCCCTTAAGACCTGATGACTGACTAACGCTGTCCGCTCCGGCTGTTTCAGATGAAGATGGGCGCTGACGTGCCCGGCGGAGTCAACAAAGGTAAGATGGCGCCGGCGGGCCCGTCACCATGGCGACCGCGTCCCCTCAGCTGACTGTCCATCCCCTACTGGCCGGCCATGGCGCGTAGGCCTACCGAGCGGTCGTCACGGGGCTGCCCGGGCTCTCCGCCCGGCAAAATGGCGGCACAACACCGCACAGACCTGGCCAAGGACACGTAAACAAGGGCGGATCACAAGCGCCATTACCAATGGCGGAGCGCCGTCCAATATCCTCATAACCTTAATGACCCTATTGCAGGAGAGGCGCCACCGACTTTTTCCAAGAGGGCAAAGTAGATCATGAGCAGATCTGGAGCCTTCCGTCTCATCCCCTAAAAAACCCTTGGATTTCGCCCACGTTTTCGAAAGGACCGAGGAAAGAGGCATTAAATTCACCAAACCTCTTCTTGACCTGGTGGGGCGTGCGGTCTTGTTAATGGGGCACTTCTTGAGTTGGTGAGGATTCCGTTTTTTTCATAGAGCGTCCAGTGCATTTAATGGGACCTCGTTTTGACCATCTGGGCTATCTTACCGACTAAAAACCTGGTTTGGGCCATTTAGGGCCTTTGAGGGGTTGATGTTCCCATTGCGTTCTTTGAGGGACAGGGGCGACGACACGTATTTTGATTTAGAGGAGGGGACAGGACCAGCCAGGGAGCCACGTGGACAAAAATAAAGCCTCCTCACAGGGAGACCTCCTGGGCAGTGCTGTATTCAGGGAGGGGGGGGGGGTGGGGGGGGGGGGGGGGGGGGGAGAGGGCAGCGGGGCCATGTGACACTTTATTGAGTTGTTGCATACATCATATCCGATCAAATAAGTGTCAATTTAAAATAAATCATGAGGGCCTTTTGACTATCCAGCCAAGGGGTTGATTTCATAAAACAGGGCCTTCTGACGCGTAGAGGGGGCTTCCTAATCCAGAACAGGATGTTTTCGCTTTGCGATTCACGCCTCCAAAGCTAGCTAAGGAGCCAAAACAGGACATCCTGATCCGGCACCGCGGCTATCTGATATATGGAAACGGCCTCCTGTTCCAGAAATGGAGCCTCCTGGTTATAAAGGGTGGCTCCTAACCCAGAACAGCGGCCTCCTAGTCCGTAACCGGGGGATTCTTCGCAAGGCATTGGGCCTTCTGATCTAGAGAATGGCTGGTGTATTCATAAAGGTGGCCTTATGATTCGGAACACGGGTCCCTCGTCATAGGCAATGGTCTTCTGGGCCCGATTTATTACTCTCTAGCTCAGCTATGGCCCTCCTTAATCTGAATTTTGTTAAAATGGTATATACAAACACTTTGGTTTGGGAAAAGGTCCTCCCAAAAATTGGGAGGGGGCAGAAACAACTACCCTCCGCCTTCCTTCCCCGCTACGCCGTCCCGGCCTCCCATTGATCTGATGCAATGCTCTGTCTTGGTCATCTGGGCCTTCCTAGTATCCGAGTGGGGCAAATGGTTGTGCCCTTGGCAAGCAGCCACCCTGGCCTGGTGTCACAACATTTTTTAGGAGGAAGGCGTGCTGGCCTGGGAAACGGCCGCTAAGCACAAATCCAGAGGGCGTATAGCGTTGAGATAAGCAGTGTCCAATAGATATTTATTCTAGCACAAAAATCAACATTCCATGGACAATGCCCTCCAAAGGGCGGATTCAACAAAATATCTGGAAGACTCCAAATTGCGGATGTTGCATCATGCAAGAAAACTACGCCTGATGGGGAAAGCAAGTCTGTATTTTTCGTCCTGATCCCTTTCTAAACATGATATCATCGCTTTGCTCCCGTACATGACTTCGGAACTGCCAAGTATTTGACTTCAAAGTGGACGATGGAGTCAGCGCCTTCCGTGAATTTGTTTGCCTTGCATTCAGAGTGATTCGGCTGCATAGTTTGTTTCGCAGGCGGGCTTAGTTGTTACTTGTTAGGGTTTGGTCCTCAACGTCTGTAACGCTCCACTGTGATTTACATTTCTTGAATCGCAACATTGAGTCAATGGCCGTTAGTCGGAACGAGCTTGCTGATAACTCTGGTCTGATCTGCCTCCTCAGTCGTTCTCAGAGGGTTCTACCACAAACTCCGACAAGAGCTGGTCTCGAAGGCCTCTTGCTGTCCATTTCTGAGGTGTATTTGGGGATGATCTTTTCCAACGTCATCCCCATCATCTTGCAAATATAATTACGGCCTCCCGCACGCGAGGATGTGTGTGTCACTGGCTTGACATCATGTTGACAACACCCGTGGCTCTACCGGCCTTGGTTTACGGCAACGGTCGCGGTCGGCGCCGCCGGTTTCATCAGACCCCGCCCAAATCAGCGGGCAGTGAGCTCGCGGAAGCGCCGTGGTGTACAAACCGCTGCAGCCGGCCGGCAGGGGGCGCCCCCTCCTCCCGCAGCCGGCGGGCAAGGGCGCCCCCTCCCCACGCAGCCGCTGTGGACCTGGACGGGTGCCGGGTTCAGGACGTTGCGGGCCTGGAGAGACGGAACAGGGCGCCTACTGTGGCCTACAGACCTAGAGAGGGACAGTGACCAGCACTGAGGGCTGGGGCGTGGGGCAGGGCGTGGGGGCGCTAGGGAGCTGACCACGTGGTGAACGGGCGGAGGCTGGCGGCCGGGCGGACCAGACCGAGTCGCTGTCCGCAGAGCCATGCTATGGCTGCGACTGTCGGCTATCATGCTGCAGCTGTACTGCGGCTGCGGCTGCAGGCTGTCATGCTGCGGCTGTACTGAGGCCGCGGCTGCAGGCTTTCATGCTGCGGCTGTACTGCGGCTGTGGCTGCCGGCTGTCTTACTGCGGCTGTACTGCGGCTGTGACTGCCGGCTGTCATGGTGCGGCTGTACTGCGGCCGCGGCTGCCGGCTTCCATGCTGCGGCTGTACTGCGGCCGCGGCTGCCGGCTGTCTTGCTGCGGCTGTACTGCGACTGCGGCTGCCGACTGTCATGCTGTGGCTGTACGGCCCTGGCAGGCCACGTCAGCAGCGAATGACATTAGCACACGTGACGAGAATGGTGTGCCTGATTGGTTCGCATTACGAGAACATCAGGTAGGTTACGCGTATTGTTACAGTCGTGAAGCGTATTTTCCTAGAGCAAGGATGAAGTGATGGCTTCAAGCAGCGCGTTTTGAACGCCAGGTGTCCAAGTACATGAACTATTGCCATTTTTGCATTTCACCTTCGGCCATATAGCGTCATGAGCTAAAACAGTACCATCGATCAAAGAACCTGAACGTGGTGCTCACTTCCATTAGGCTCTTCCAAAGACCAAAGGTGTAGAACATTGCTACAACATAAAGTGTTGAAACCGAGCAAGATGAGCCAGATATGCCAAATATACCAAAAATGCACCAAACGAGGCAGGAGAGCACACCGCCAATTTGTGCGTCACTTTGCGGTGGGGCCACTTCTGAATGGACGGCCAATTTGGCAGCATTTCACTGCATGTTCCCTGGCATTGCTCGGCCCGGGGCATGCGCTCTTTGCTGCGACAGCTGGCAGCTCGCCTGGGTAGCGTTCCGCGTATGGCTGGCGCGGTGTGTGAAGTGCAGCTGCAGTGGCAGGGCGCGGGGTCACCTGCAGGTGCAGCCACGTCAAGAGTGTTGACGCACGGCCCGGCCGCCCTCCCGACGCCGCCGCGCCAGCCTCCGCTGATGACCTTCCGCGTGAGCCTCCTCTGTTGAACTTGGCTGGGGGCGGCCGTTTTTTGCGAGGGAGTTTACGTTGCACATTAAGATGGCAGCGATGCCTTAGTCAGCTGATTTCTGCGGGGCTAGCGTGTTATGCTCACTTGATGTCAGCTCCTGTGTAGGTAGGCGGGGGTTGTTGCGCCGGTCATGTACCGACAGCAGTGACAAAACCATGCGCAAGAAAGATCACACACGAAAGCGCTGCAAACAAAGCCTACCGGCAGGATTTTGCTTCGCGCCCGGCCTGATCCTGGCAGCAGCTGGCCACCAGGGGCAAGTGACTCCGGACCGTCGTTATCGGACGCTAATACGAGAGCGCATGCTATCGCAGCTGTCATCGGTGTGCCGAGAATGCAGGTCAAAGCCAGCAGATCACTACAGCAGATAACACGCCCGATGGCTACGTTCGACTGCCTATCTATCACGGCCGTCCGCACCGATCCTGCCTCGGCTGTGTTGAGGGACGGCTGTGTTGAGCGGCGGCTGTGGCGAGGGACGGCGCGATGAAGGGCGGTTGTGGTGAAGGATAGCCATGGTGAGGGACGGCTGTGGAGAGTCCCCGCACATGGGCACTTCACCCAGAAATGGCCATGGGACGACTGCCCGCTCCAATTCTACACCACAATTTTCGGGACGTTCCGGCGACGCACTGCGAATGCAGAGGTAATGCCAGATAAAGACGTGAGCCGTCGCCTTGTCAGGCATGGGCGCGGATGGCGCCTCCTGGGAAGGGGATCAGGCTGGGTTTGACCTGATTTGTAGGAAAACAAGGGATGCGTTGGGAAGTGCAGAATATATGCGAGGCGGGTTGTCGGGGGGAGGGGGGGGGGGGGGTTCATGTGCGCTTGCTGGCACCCGCCGCGCTGCCAACGGATGACGCCACGTTCACAGGCATTTTCGCACAGGGTCGGGCATTACTCCAAGGTAGCGAGAATGACCGACAGCGTACGGCCCTGGCAGCCTCGCCGCGCTCCTCTGCTGCAGCGATGCCGGAGTAGCCGGCCGCCGCTGCCGGCTGCAGCACGCGGTGCGGCCGCCGGGCCGCGCTGACCTGCCCCACTGCGCGATGTCTGCACCGCCGTGACGCGGCCGCCGCCTGCCGCGCTGCAGCGGATGTTTTTGCACGTGTTTTTGCACGTGGCAAGGTCACGTTGCAAGCTGGCGGCGGCGGCGGCGGCGGCGGCGGCAGCGGCGGCGGTGACGAGGCGATGCAGCGCCGCCGCCGCCGCCGCCGCCGCCGCGCGCTGCGTGCCGCAGCGCCGCCGGTCAGAAGCGCCCGACCAATCGCGCGACAACCCGCACTGTTTACGGCCGGCTCGACCAATCAGCGCGAGGCGCCGGCCACGCAGCCGCGTCAACAAAAACAACCGGCCAGAGGCTGGAGGTTTTTTGAGAGAGCGCCGTCACTAGTTTTTTGACGGTGGAAAAAGACTGCCAAATGCGGTCCGACGACGGTAGCGGCGCCGGCGAGCGGCTCCCGCCGGCGGAGCAGTGGTGTAACGATATGGAGGCGCCCAACAGTGATGGGTTCCTGTACTCGGCGCGCGTTTTCATGGGTAAGTGTGCCGCCGGTCGCTGGCGGTGGTGTGACCCCGGTAACTCGCCCTCTCGCCGGCCTTGTGTCCTGTCAGCTGGACACCGAGCAAGGGCACCATACGGCAGTTCCCGTCCCGCCCCTGCGCAAAAACGCACGCAAAAACCGCAGATGATAAAAAATATCCAATTTTCACAAAAACGCCCCGCATGTGCGCAAAAAAAACTCGGCGTTGCCAACACGCCCTCCAAAGCGCGTGGGTTCTGTCCTTTGGCGCGGCCAGTGCTGGAGAGAGGGTGCGCGTTTGTTGAGGCCGCGTGTGAGCTCAGCAGAGGGTGCAAAGTGCATCGTGCGCCCTGCGTGAGCTCGAACGGCGCGGCCGGTCTGCACCATGTGGTGGCGGCCCGAGGAGAGCTATGGTGAGCGAGCTGGCCGACGACGCCCGGCCATCAGGCTGGTGTGGGCCACCGGCTGGCACCCTTCCCCCTCACCCTCCTGTCCGACGACTGTCGCTGTTGGTAGTCCGATGTCACGACGCCCCTGATGTCGCCATTGACAGTCTGGCCTTCACCTGGCCCAGCTAAGCTGCTTGCGCCAAAATCTCAGCCAAGTGCTGTAGAAATATGCATCACTAAAATTTGCGGCTGGAAAGGCATCTGCTACATCGCCGAGCGTAGCAATATTGCTATTTCTTAACGAAACGTCAAAGGAAAATCCCGCGTCATGTTTGAGAAAGGACCAAAATCAGAACACCTCCCCGGCCCGCAAAAGAACAGGCTAGTTATGTAAGGCATCTACTTTCGCTTCGTCTCCGAACTGTGCCATAATGTTGTTGCCCCCCTCCCCACCCTTGGACCGCCCTTGGGAACTATGATGCCCAACTCAGCTATCGTCCATCGGCCATCCTCATTTTCTTACGCTAGATTACGCGAGCTCAAAGTGCTTAAGCAGCCCCACTCGTTCTTTGGCCAGCTGCTGAAGCGCGCACTCCGAAAACGAGTAAGAAAATGTCGTTCAGTTTAGGTATGACATGATGGGGGAGAGTGACTCCATGCTACGAGTGCTTCGCTGGAAAAGGTTACAGCGCGCGATTGGTGTTGTCTTCATTGCGGTCCTTTGTAACGCTGAATCTGCCTGACATTTCTCTTGAACTGGTAACGATGCACGGAGCTCTGCGCCGTTTGGAGTGCTGTTATCCCTAATACTTGCATCAGCCCCTTATGTGGGGCCAAATCACCAAAAACAGGCTTGAAAGCATCACAAACTGCAAACATTTTGCTACTCCGGGGACCCCTGATTCTGAAACCCCAGTTAATTTTATGAATCTCCGCCTCCCTTGGTTAGGTTCTTATCTGCGACAGATCCTTTTTAATTCGAGACAGTTGTGGACACTGTGTTTTAAGCCCTTCTCGGATGACATGGGATCGATGTCGACCATCTTGTGTTGCATTTTGATATCGGAACTAGATAAACGACTGTGTTGAGGTGCTGAACACCTCGCCCAAAATGGCGCCATCGCCTTTATCCCCGGAAACGTAATGCAATGTATGTGGTGCCACTTAGGTAAGCGGATTACTTGCTAGAAGTTACGATGCCATAGCTGTTCTAGAGGTCATTGGCTTCATACTTAGTGAGCATCGTTTCTTGCTGAATGGTTCCAAGAAAACATCGACATTGTTTTCATCTATATCGAAATGCCAACACTACCATACATGTCACCGCCTCTATCGCAGTCTGAATGCAAATATTTGAAGTCACTACGAAAGCGCCGGGCCCATATTTGTGTGCCGTAAAATCATCTGGCGCCCAGCTTCCCATTCTTTCGGAAAAATTAAAACTCAAAAAGCCCTATGTTTCTGGCGATGGACTCCATGGGTTCGATGCGTGTCTCAGCACTCAGTTAACTGAAAAAGCCGTCCGAGTGTCAGCATTAGTCACCAGACCCTGTCTGCAGTCAGACCGTCCAGTGTTGTCATTGGTCACCAGACTCTGTCTGCAGTCAGGCCGTCCAGTGTTGGCATTGGCCACCAGACCCTGTCTGCAGTGAGGTCGTCGAGTGTTGGCATTGGTCACCAGACCCTGTCTGCAGTCAGGCCGTCCAGTGTTGGCATTGGTCACCAGACTCTATCTGCAGTCAGGCCGTCCAGCGTCAGCATTGGCCACCAGACCCTGTCTGCAGTGAGGTCGTCCAGTGTTGGCATTGGTCACCAGACCCTGTCTGCAGTGAGGCCGTCCAGTGTTGGCATTGGTCACCAGACCCTGTCTGCAGTGAGGCCGTCCAGTGTTGGCATTAGTCACCAGACTCTGTCTGCAGTGAGGCCGTCCAGTGTTACCATTGGTCACCAGACCCTGCCTGCAGTCGGGTCGCAGCCGACGCAGTCGGAGTGGCCGAGTGTGCCACTCCGCGCCAACTCCTGGAGTTGTCCGCTGGGCCGTGATCACGTCATCTGGAGCATCGGATGACGCCGGCGTCAGCCTCGCTGCTCCCCTAAAAACGTCCCATTGTCTAACGTAACAGTACGCCCCGCAGCGCGTTCAACCCGGCCCGACCCGGCCCGACCGGCGCAAGCAAAAACAACACCGCCACGCATGGAGGGCTGGGCGGTTGACGACATCGGCTGTAGTGATGAGATCGAGCTCGTCAGGTGTTTCACGGCGTCGTGCCAGAAGAGCTTCGCTGCATCTTAACCAAGAAGCAGCTGCTGTATATTTCATTCGTATATCTGCTCAATACTATTCTTAATTTTGTAACGCCCTGAAAGTGCGTCATTTGGGTGAAGCAAACTAGGGTGTACTCAAAGCTTACTGCTAGAATTTCGAGACAATCGACAGTTTTACGCCGTAAGCGATGCACATTGTAGTCTTGCCTCAATCCGTCATCGTAAGATTCACCTCCGTATTTTAATGGTCGCCATTGTGACCTGCTTGCATCAGCCATAAATGTTACCCCAAGAAAATCGTCTTCGTGGTAATCGTTCAAAAGCTAATGCAGGCAGCTCATGCACCTGAGGATCATCTGGTGGAGCGTGTGCACGATGTCCTCTGCCATGTGTTTGTCGATTGTTCTAGACCTCTTTCCGTTCAGGCATCCAGTCTTAAGCACGAAAAAAGCACCTTACCGGGTTTCACGGCGACAGGAAAGTCCATGCGCTTACTCGCCGAAGACTAGAAGAGAAAGCCACCACCAGGTCCGTCCCCACTTGAAGGCCTCACACCCGCGTGGGCTGGCACTATGTGAGCAACGCCACAGTCGGAATGTAAGCATTGAAGGCCGATGAACTCTAGTTTTCAGCAGCCGCTCATTTTCTTGAGAGCGGGGCCAATCTCGGGTTGTTGGGATCGCGCTCCAGTCCCGGCCCACCCCAGGCTGTTGAGACCGTGAGCGCGGTCCCAGTCTCTCTCCGCCCGTCAGCCCGCCCCGGGCTGATGGAAGCGGGGCCTCTGTGCCGGCCCCCCCCCGCCCTTCAGCCCGCCGCGGGCTGATGGAAGCGGGGCCTCGGTGCAAGCCCTTCCCCGCCCTTCAGCCCGCCGCGGGCTGTAACCCGGTCCGTCTGCGGTTCAGCCGGCGTCTCGCAGCGTTCCTCCCTCCTCCCACCGAGCACGATTTGGCCGTCCCAGGCGTTTTTGTCGGCTTCCTCCTGAGGTCACTGGCACTGCAGTTATTGCATTTTTTACCGCGCCACTTCAGCCGCGCTGACGCCGTTTTTGTCGCTGGGTGTTACCACGATGACGTCAACATGCTGTGAGGGAGGCGAGCACGCATGCGCATTGGGACCCGGAGGATCAGTAATCATAGACATACTCTAGTTCTGCCCCAAGTTATTGTAACCTTTATTAGGCACCGCACCGCTGGCATCATTCTCAAAAGAACCCTCCTTCGACTGAAACGTCGCTGGACGACATTAAACTAAAGCGTAAAAGCAACGGAAGGTTGGAGCAGCAGAGTGACGCTGTTAGGAGCCTTTAGTGCGCTAAGCTCAATCGATGCTCATCGATTTTGGAAGTTGTACCGTTGCTTAGAAATTATCATCTCATCTGACTGTGAACACAAATGCTCCCCTAGCATGAATATAAACTGTCCTGATCCACACACTAACCTTTTTATGTCATCTGTATTCCACTTACATTAAGCGCATGCGCCTCAGTTGGCCTTGAGTGCGCATGCGCCAGCCAGCCAGCCAGCCAGTCAGCCAGTCACTGTGCACACAAGCCGGGCTGCGCAGGGTTCCCTCCGGGGGTTAGACTTTGAATGCTGCTCCATCACGAAGCCACTATCGTGATCCTATGCGGTGTTTTTAAAGACAGGTGCTGGCAGGCTCCAGTCACCTGAAACTTCAATGAGACCAATACAAAGAAGGGGCGAATGACAAGAGAGCAGCGAATGCCACTGAATATGTTGATGCGTGCCATGATCGCCGTGTACAAACGAATACACACATGCACAGCTCACTACGAGAACACGAGGACCACCCAAGCCGAAGCGGTGCGCCCCTTTGACAGCGAAACACCGTTTGGTCGCGTGCTGTATCGGGCAGCGACTGGCGCGGGCAGAGATGTGATAAGCCATGAGCTGCGCCGACCCAAGGCTCGAGGCACTGACGGCCTCCCCGGTCCACACAGGGTCTACACGCCTCGGGTGTGCCTGATTGGACATGCCCCATTGCCAAGCGTGCGAATACTTCAAAGCTGCATGTGTGGAAAGCACGCACGCGGTCGCCATCCATCTAAACTTTGCCGTTCAGTAGCGCGCACCGTCTAACCGTGCAAAGCGACACGAAGCGCGACAAACGGCAGTTCTGTCGGTGCGTTTGGCCTGCGCTCCACGACCCTGCCTCGCCTGGGCCACTCGGCCGGCCCGCGGCCCGTGCAGTGTCGTGCGGCACGGGTCAGCGCCCACGCCCGCGCGTGACCGCCCCACGCCCGGCCGGCTTCACACTGCGGCGCCGGCCGCTGCTGGCCACGCAGAAATGCCAGCTGCTTGAAGCGATTGTTGCCCGCCATTAGCAGCGCATTCATGGGTGCTGAGCTCCGTTCAAGGGTGGACGCTCCTGATGAAGGCGTGCGGTGGCGTGTGTCAATTTCGCCTGAAGCTGCTGCACTCATGCTCATTCTACCAACGCAAACAAAATCCAAACAACACAGAGTAATCCGTCAGGAAACACGCTACCGATCTCCAGCAACAGCGAAGTGAGAGCTAGATGCCCTGAAGTATTGAGGCTCGTGGATATGACATCCATTGGTCGCAGCCGGCTCGCCACAAAATGTCGCAGTTTGTAGAAGTATTTTTTTCTCGATGGATTGACATCTGTTTTTTGGAACGCGCAAAAGAAATGGAAAATATACGGCAGGATGGTAATTTCCTATTCCTGTGGGGTGTGGGGAGGGGGCAAGCCATCCATCTACCTTTGAGAAGAAGTGGGCAAATGTCAGGAGAAACCCGCTTTATGACTGTTTTGGTTGTATGAGATCACAGATAAAAAGAAATGACTACAGTTTCCGCGGATGCGCCGCTCACTTCGTTCCTCCGCCCACCATCGTGCACTGCTGCCACATGGCAGGACCTACACCGCGCTCTGCGAGCTCCCGGCTGGGACGTGTGCTTCACGGCTTCCCTGGGCTGGTTCCAGCCGCCGCTGCGGGCTCGCGTCCAAAGCTGCCAGCTCTCCCAGACACAACCGTTCACGTCCGACTCGGCATGGGCCGCGCTCAGCCCCGGGCAGCGGGCGCCAGCCTACGGGTACCCGCTGGTCGCGGCCGCGCTGGTCGAGGCGGCCGACCACAATCTGCAATCGCGGCCAAGCTCACAGAATGAACGACCCAAGTTCGCGGCAAAACCATCAAACTCAGAACGAGGCCATTTGGGTTCTTCCTAATCGTGATAGATCTTGTAGCCGGCCGAGCCTCCCAGATCCCTTCCAGGAGAGAGGGCCGGAGCGCGCCAGCCGGGCAGCCGCGGCCGAGCCATGTGCGACCGCACGGACTCACGGGGGGGGGGGGGGGGGAGGGCGGGCAGCCCCGGCGGAGCCATGTGCGAACACGCGAGCTTGCGTGAAGGGCCGGCCGGGCAGCCGCGGCCGAGCCACGTGCTCACGCGGTGTGCGCTGCCCAACGGCCCCTCGGCATCGCAGCCTTTGTTCACATGCGTTTGTTTGTAACGCTGTTTTAGAAAAACACCCGGCATGCGAGACATATTCAGATGCCTAGATCAGAAGACTTTTTGAATTCCTGTTCTCCTGCCCTCGCGCTACTTGACGCGACTGTTACGGGAGTGCGGGCGTCGCTGCCGACCCCGCCCCCATCGGCAGACGTTGTTCCTGTCACCCGCTGTCAGACCGGCCCTGCTGCCGCCCGCGCCATTCGTAGCAGTGTTCTCGTCCCGCGACCTTTCGCTGTCGCTGATGGTATCCCGTCGCTGACCTGCCGGCGTTTTTCCCGTCCTCAGCGTACCAGCTGGGTGCGGACGGAGCCGTCGAGAGTGACACGGCGCCCGGCCGCTGACCGTGACCGTGACTTGTGCCGGCAGCCCACAACACGCTGGACGAGAGCAGCCACTACCTGTACGGGGTGCGCGCCAACGGCTCGAGCCCCGGCTCGCCGCCGGTCGTCACCTCCAGCGGCCACGCCGGCAACATGCTGGTGGTGCCGCAGCCGACGCTGCTCACCTCCAAGCTGCCCGGCGGCCATCCGTCCATGCCGCCCGGCTACCTCAGCGGGGCGCCGGCCGGCGTCGCCGCCAACAACACCGGTCGCAAGTACCAGTGCAAGATGTGCCCACAGGTGGGTGTCCCTCCTCTTCGACCCGGCGGTCTGGCCGCCAAAGCTGGGCCGGCTGTGCCGTCCGCTGCTGACCTGCTGTGTGTGTGTGTGGGGGGGGGGGGAGGGTGCGGCAAGCGGTCGCAGTTCGACGAGGCGAACTCTGCGGGGTTGACCGCGACCTATCACGCGGAGCTGGGCTCGACAAGCCGTATGAAGCTCAGCGTGGTGAGCTGTGCGGAGCTCAACACGATGAGCTGTGCACAGGTCACAACGGCGAGCTGTGCAGAGCTCAACACGGCGAACTGTGCAGAGCTCGCACCGCGTGGGCGACATGAAATTGGCCGCTCATGAAGTTGCGCGCCGACGGGGGAAATGACTCACGCCCGGCCTTATTTCCGGAATTGCGTGACTACAGAGCCGTTCTGCAAAAGCCGGGGCATGAGTCTGCCGCCCCTCCCCGGCCGTTAAAATCGATGGCCGGGTTAGCTCAGGCCCAGCCTGCGTCTACATACAGCTCGCACCTGAGACCGGACCGCACCACGCACCGCGTGGTGGGCCTCCATGTGTGTGCCGTAATGGGGCGTCGCCAGCGCGGCCCACATTAGGAATCGTAAGCGGCCGCAGGGTTGCATTGCTGGCGGCCACAGCTCGACCGCCTTCCGCTCTGACATCCGGGGGGCCCTGGGTCACAAGGTCCCGGGGTCGGGGTGCGCCGCTGCCCCGGCCGCCGTCAGCAAAACGGCCTCAGGGTGGTTGCTGGCTCGGAGCGAGGTGTGGTGCCTGCACGTGCGACGCATGGACACGGCGCGCGAGACTCGGCCCTGCTGAGCCGGATCCGGCAGCGGCTCGTGCTTTCTACCGGACGCTCTTCCGCTTGGTCGAGCCGAGCCAGCCGGGCGCCTCTCACCAGACCCGCATGTTCAGACGGAAGTGCAGGCAGGGGCCGGGCGGTGCTGAAGATTGCGTCACGCTGATCAGCGGGGAGTGTGTTGATATCTCACACCATGCCGGGTCCCACCACTTAATTAGAAATGATAGACTCAGGGGCGGAAGGGCCGCATGAGCGATGGCGACCACTGATCGGCCGCGACCGACAACAGTCACCGTGGCCGCCCCACCGCTTCGCCGGGTGCAAACTTGGCGCCTGCCCCCCGGCGGCGGCCGGCTGGTGACCCCTGGACCCTGGCCGGTGACCTCATGACCTCTCCGGCCCGGCCGCTGCGGGCACCACGGCCTGACTTGAGGTAGGCGGCAGGCCAAACGGCCCGGCACGGGGATAAGGCGCCCGCTGTGGCTGGCGACGGCCGTTGGGGCAGCTGTAGCTGGGGACGGCCGTTGGGGCAACTGTAGCTGGGGACGACCGGCACAGTTGGCCGAGACCTGAGAGGCCGGGACGTTTAGCATAGTCCGCATCTCTGGCGCGGAACGGGCGCGGATTCGGTGACCGGATGTCGAACATGTGACCATGACATTAGAGAGATGCCCTATCGGCGTAGGGCATCACTCAGTGCTGAGAACAGTTCTGGGAAGAGTATTGTTGCTGATGAAGCCGTTTAGGGCTCTTCGGTGGCGTTCATACCGACGCCGGTTTATTATTACGAGGTCATTGTCGCAGGGAGCACAAATTAGTTCCATAAAGCGCCTCGCCAGTGGCATCAGCTGTTGCGTGGGCAGGGAAAAGCCACCAGTGAGATATTTTGTGATGCGACTCGGGATTGCATGCCTCACACGTCTTACCGGAACACAGCGCTCGCGCCAGCGCCGGAGATGGTCCCTGACACAGTGCTACTGTTAGCGCCGGCCCATCCCCATGGTCCCTGATACGTCACTACTGTCAGCGCTGGCCCATCCCAATGGTCCCTGACGCGACATTATTGTCAGCGCCGGCCCATCCCCAGGGTCCCTGATACAGCGCTTCTATCAGCGCTGGCCCATTCCCATGGTCCCTGATACTGCACCACTGTCAGGGCTGACCATGATCCCTGATACATTGCTACTGTTAGCGCCGGCCCATCCCCATGGTCCCTGATACAGCACTCATCAGCGCTGGCCCGTCCCCATGGTCCCTGACGCGGAACTACTGCCAGCGCCGGCCTATCCCCATGGTCCCTGATACCCCACCACCGTCATCGCTGGCCCGTCCCCATGGTCCCTGATGCGGCATCACTGTCAGCGCCGGCCCATCCCCATGGTCCCGGACCGGCCCGCCCGCTCCAGGTCGTCGGTCGGGGCTTTCCATTGGCATGCGTGAGACGGACCGACGTCCGCAGCGCAGCCGCCGCCGGTCCGCCCCGCCGCCCCCGTCGCTGATCAATAGCGGCCTATCTGCCCCCGATGCCAGTGGTCTGCAGGCAGCCATGTGAAAAGCCCATGACGACCGTTTTGCTTCGGTTTTAGGAATGATGCCTTTGTGGTTTTAGACCGTGTCATGTCTTTCCAGTGGGCTTCTCTGTCACAGCCGCCAGATATTTCCTCAGTTGCCAGGTGGTGCTTCGATGTTTTCTCGAACGTACAACTCTAGTATTTCCTCATGCGTCTCACTGACAGCATGACCGAACACGTGATCAGCTCTTGCTCCGGTGCGGAAACGTGCGGATGAATTTTTAATCGCCCCTTTAATAGGACCTCACTCATACTGCGCGATCGCATTTCCAAATTTCTTCCTCTACGAAGGTTCAGTAATATTCTCATGCTGCGGCGTCTGCCTGGCCCCGGCCAGCTGCAGCGGCCAGGGCTCCACGTGCTGTTTGCCCGGCGTCCGTGGCGGCCGGTGCGTGTGCGGCCGGCGGCGGCGGCGGTGGCTGCAGACGCGCTGCAGGCGAGCCGCACCGCCAGCCGCCGTCGGCCGGTCGTGCTCGCATTTCACGGGTCGGTAGGCCCAGGCGCCATGAAAACGCAGGCGTCGCCGGCCGGCCGTCCGCTGCCTGCCATCTGTCGGTGGCGGCGGGTACTAACGCGCCCCTGCTGTCATCTACCGTTGGTGGACGGTACCTTTGCGCCGCAGACCGGATAGCCGGGTCGACCTTTCTCAAGGAGAGGGGATGATGGTGCGGAGGGGGCTGGGGCGGGGCCGGCGCCGGTGCGGCTCGCGGAGCCGACCTAGGTCGGCTGGGACGCTGTTGGCCCCGCTGCCAGCGCGTCACCAGACCGCGCCCGCTGACCTCGCTCCGAACTCGTCCCGAACGACCCGGCGTCGAGCTAACCCGCTGCACCGCGGCGGGAACTCGTAATGCATCCGAGGCGGTTCAGCAATTGGAACGCTTCCGGCCGCGACACAGTTCTGCCATTGGTTCTTCGGGGAGAGCTTGCCTGAGCTGCCGGTCGCTGTGTTCTGGGCTAAGCGCTGGCGCTGGGCTGAGCTGGCGCTGGGCGGGCTGAGCGCTGGGCCGAGCTGGCGCTGGCCTAGGCTGAGCGCCGGCGCTGGGCTGGGCTGCCGACTCCGCCCTGCGCTATGGCAGAGTGGTCCGGTGGACTGGTTGGTGCAGTGGTCCAGCCAGTCATCGATTGCAATAACACGCGAGTTAAACGACCTTTTCTTTCAGATTCGCGGGCACATTTGCGTGACGTGTCATGGATTTAGGCGTTGTGCCATTGACTGATTGTTATTGCCGGCACTAAATCACAATAGCGGGCCTCAAATAAAACTGCATAGCTCATGTGGGCTATTTTTCAATGTCACTGCACTATACAAGCCTTGTTAAATTGGCCACATTCAGAATGATCGAACACACTGAACATACACGAAGAAAGATGAGGGAGCTTGAGTAATCAGCCATAGTATATGCTTCAATTAGGGGCGCGGGGAACCGAGTGGCAGGGTGGCTGAGCACCCAAAACTCTGAAAATTTGACACTGGGCGTATGGGTGCTCGTTGGAAATGGCCAGGGGTGTAGATTCCTATTCAGCTGAGTGGTGTTCATCCCCCTCTCCAATTAGTACTCCAGCCTTACCAGTCTTGAAAAGAAAGCGGGCCAAATTCGTGGAGAATTTGTTGGCTGTTTTGGGGCCGCGTTTTGTCATTTCTCACTGCTTAGCTTAGCTTGGCTTAGCTCACATTTCTCCTCCACACATTTAGCGAAGCTGCACCCCCAGAAATGGCTATCGACCTTCCCAACTCGGAAGAACATCCATTGCTGTGGCTTCCATCGTGTTGTCCTGGACCCTGACTTCTCTTCGGGCTATATTTCGGGTGGTTTGCGGTGTAGGAGCACCACGCTGGAGCCACACTGAGTTTGTTGCCTGCACGCGGAGCGGGCAGTGGCGTATCACCTCCAGAAGTTGGAGAGGAGCAAGCGCAGCTCCGACTCGTGTTTAAACCGCTGGCTTTTCACGGAAATGTCCACCCAGATAATGCCACTCCACTTCAACCGATAGCTTTCCCTCCGTACCTTTTTGTCTCGCCTTTTGTTTCTGGGCGGCTGGCAGCTAACCGATGTTTCTCTTGTGTATCGCTGAACCAAATGGTCTGACCCGCACGGAACTGGAAGGTTCCGACAATGTTGAAGTCTAGGAGAAGTGGAAGTAGAAGATTTGTAATGTTGTGAAACTTAATGAAACTCCACGATTGCGCAGCAACACATGCGCATGGTACCTCAGTGCAATAAGGACCATCACGTTATCTACCCCTGCTGGCACCCATACGCCAGCCTTGTTGCTCTTCCATTCAGTGGAACATGGTCTTTTTAATTAATTCTTACCTGCATGGATCACGCTAACCAAAGAGACCGCAGAAGCTGCGGTTAGTATGAGGTTCTGGCCTTCAATATTATGACGTTACGGCTTTCTGGTCGCTTCACATGCTGTCTTTGATTTCAGCCCCGTTTTTTGTCCTCATGGGCCGCCTTTTTTGCACGCCTTTCACACATTGTTTTACCGAATTTCTTTCAACCGGGCTCTGAATGCGTTCGCAGTTGGTCGTGCGAAAATGCAAATGTAGCTAATCACCTGGCGCGAGAGCCGACCGCCCCGGCCGCCGCCTAATCCGCACTGATAAAGCTCCAGACATTACATCGGTCCGTGCTTTATAGCGGGCCCAGCCGCTATTATTTTATCGCATGCCCTCAGATTTATGTGTGCCCGCAGGTTAACATGCAAAACAGCGACGCTTCGGTGCCGCCACGGCCCATTGATGGCTATGCAAATCGTATTATTTTTGCGGCGATCGCAATCAGGTGTTAGGTTTGAATCGGGTCGAGTGCTGAGCCGGTGGGAATGCTCGCGCTGTTTTTGTGGGGTCACGGCCCGGCTGTGACGACACCTGTACTTCTGGAATGTGCCCGGACGCCGGTATGTCGGGTCACTGGGCATCAGGAGTCGTGAGGTGCGTCAGGGCCTATGCCGGCCCGGACGCCGGTATGTCGGGTCACTGAGCATCAGGAGTCGTGAGGTGCAGCGGGGCCTGTGCCGGCCCGGACGCCGGTATGTCGGGTCATTTGGCATCAGGAGTCGTGAGGTACGGCGGGGCCTATGCCGGCCCGGACGCCGGTATGTCGGGTCACTGGGCACGAGGAGTCGTGAGGTGCAGCGGGGCCTGTGCCGGCCCGGACGCCGGTATGTCGGGTCATTGGGCATCAGGAGTCGTGAGGTACGGCGGGGCCTATGCCGGCGGACCAGTGCCCGCAGCGTGGGGCGGCCCGCGCGCCGGGTCACACTGTCGTCACACCAGCCGGACGTGAGCTCAGAGCTCAGAGCTCAGAACGCTCAGGAGTTCTCAGAGCGCAGTGGACAGAGGGCCGCCCATTACCGGTGGAGCAGCATGCGCTTCCCTGGGTATCCTGCTAAGCCCGCGCTCCATTTTTTGCGCCCTTTCTCCCCCTTCACGCGCAGTCCGGTTGCCTCGCGCGCCTCGTTTCCAGACCAGTACTGGACCCTGGCTGGAGCAATATTTGGCTTAGTAACACCGTCTCGAAACATGGTTTTTGGGCAAGATAATGACACCTTATCAATTGTTTTTCAATCGCGACTTTTGGATTTACCTCACAAACAAATGCTAGTCAATACCGGCTGGCTGATAAAAAACACCGCGCCCAGGAAGTTGCAACCTTTTGCCAGGCATGTCTTCTCATGGTATTTAGGAACGCTGATGCTCAGAAAACGTTCCTAATTTCGTGGAACTAGATTGCGCGAATAAAGAGGTCAAAAGTGACTACGGCAAGCCCGTAGAAAAAATGCTGCAGCCTTATTGTTAAGACATTGATTAGACAATGACAGATACATAAGTAGCAATTCTAGCGCCTCACGAAAAGCTTCTGAGTTCTCTTTAGAGATCAAGCAAGTTTTCGTTAAGTCAAGGGAAATTACTTTCTTTCGGTATTCATGCAAGCTGGACTCGGCGGAAATCGAGCCGAAATCAGTGGTTTTTAGTAGCCAATCGCATGTTTTTCGGAGGCTACACATAGTTGATGTAGGGATCTAATAAATAATCTGTTGCCGCCATAATCGAGTGCGTAGCGATCGATTCCAGGGTTCAAATAAATATTCTGGAGTCAACATCGGGGTCAACTGAGAACGTTGCCGGACTGTTCATCGGGGTCAGCTGAGAACGTTTCCGTACTGCTCATCGGGGTCAACTGAGAACGTTACCGGACTGCCTGAATTCCGAGCCGGAATGGACGTTTTCACCGTGAGGCGGCGTTGGAGACAAGTCTGAAAAAGTGAGATCAGACATAGTTCCGCTCACTGAGCCGAACTCTGCTGCCATTCTCCAGCGTACGCACAGCCTTCTACCTACCCAAGGGTTCTGTTTCAATCTCCTGAGGCAGCCAGCAGCCGCGAGGCCGGAGGGCGGCGGCGGCGGCGCGGCTGGCCCAGACGCTCCGCCGCCCTCGCGGCGCGGCGCCGAGGCCGGGGAGGCGCGGGGGAGGCGCGCTCGGCTGACCGAGACAATGGGCCGTATTTTAGGGCGGGTAAGGCGCGGGTGCGACCGGACGCGGCGCGGCGGCGCTGAGAGCGGCCAACGCTGCCGCGCCAGCGCCACCACGCCAGCACCGCCACAGCGCCGCCGCAGCACAGGTACCCACCGCGCAGGGAAGCCGGCCTGCAGCGCCGGCCCGTCGTTCAGCTGGGCCGGCGCCGCTCCAGCTGCCAGGGCCGCCAACACTTGGGCGATGTGTTGGCACCCTTTCCCGGCGTGGATAGGGTGCCGTTCCCGTCTTTCGGCCCTTCAGTGATAAATGGTCGGGAGTGCTGAAATCGTCAGCATGGTTGAGGGCGCCGCCTGTTTGTGCATCACTCCAGATTTTTCGCTTTTGGCCGGGTATAAAACGCGCCGGAGAAAACTTCGTGTCATGCCAGGCGAAAGGGTGACATCGCCGAAACGCGGTGGGAACTTTTTTTGTCAGACGCATTCGAGAGCCTCAGCCTCCGTAAATTGCAGTAAAAAGTGCAAGCTGCCTCTTTTGTGCCGCACATTCGATAGAAACGCTCCAGACCTAACCCTTCCTACGTGACTTGATATCAAACGCCGCGAGTTCTCACACCCGGCGCCTGGGGCCGTCGAAGTTCCCACAGACTTTTTTACGAACCAATTTCCAGGTACGGCGCAGTCACCTGAGCCGCTCACCTGCCTTTTTAGAAAAGAATCTGTTTAGATATTGGATAACAGCGCCCGTCGTTTTCCCATGGGGCCGCGACGGCCTGAATGGGCGGACGGTCAGGGGTAAAGTGGCGAACAGTGGCTCGTAGCACCCGCAACGCCGCCGCGTCGTGTCGGCCGCGAAAGTCGCCGGTGTCAAAAGGGCAGCCCCGTCGGCCACCTGTAGCGAATTCCGCAGCTGCTAAAAACTGGCCGCACCGGTCGGCGGGGCGGGCGGCGGGCGGACGCGGCCTCGGACGTCGGCGCCGTCTGCCACTCTCGTCGACGCCGTCGCGTCGGTCTCGACGGCAGTCGGGTGGTGCGCGCCGCAGCCGCTCGGCGGCGTCGGCCGCCAGTCTCACCGCCTCGCCGGCCGTGGCGAACGCCCGGGCGCGCCAAAAAACGTGTCACCCCGCGCCGTCCGGCGCGGTTTCATTTGCATACATGTCGTGGGTAAACAGCTAATTGGATCGGCCGGATTAGCGCCCGGCTGTCAGTCTCACTGACGGCCGGACTGAGCGCCGCTCTGCTGGCCTCTCTGCGTCTGCAGGCGGCCCTGCTGCCCGGCAGGTGGACACGGTCTGCTCGAGCTACCCGGGGGACTTGCACATACTGCGCCAGCTGCCCGCGAGGCTCCGCACACGCTGCTCAAGTGAAACTGGTATATTCTGTGCGAGCAGCCCGTGAGGCTGACACATTTCGCACGAGCTGCTCGAGAGACTCATGCAAGACTTTTGTCAAGCCCGCAGTGCCTTTACGCACGGAATGGTTTACTACGCTTCCAATAGCGTGTCGCCGATCTATTCAGCCACGCTCGCTGGTGGGTCCAGTCATTACAGGCCATTAATGTGCAGCCGTCAAATGGCTCCGACATGGGGAGGGGGGAGGGAGGGAGAGGAGGGGTGTGACTTTCAGGAATTTCTCTGCCGCACGACCCTCTAGTTCGGTACTTAATCGCCGATTCTGGTTGGTTTTAACCAGAATTTACGTACTTTTTTAGTGTACAACTCCCTTTGTTTCGTACTTTTCTTCCTTAGCACTTGGGGAAAACATTTACTTCTTCATTGAAACTTTTCGAATTACCCAGTGAAACCGTTTTATGGTTTGAAATATAATTCCTTTCAGGAAGCGCGAATTTTAACCGCGGGCATGTTCTTCAACTTGAACTTGGCATTCATTGGTGAGCAAATTGCTCATACGGGAGTGCACGTATAAGGGAGGGGGGGGGGGGGGAGGCTAGGATGGATAGAAAACCGGTGGGAACATTCCACATTTTTCGCGCAGTGCTTAGGAAATGTTTCTGGTTTACGTGGTAATACGACGCTTTTAACCTGAAATCGACCGTGCGTTTGCTGCATGAGGATAGTATATCAGCGGTGCATCAGTGGTGCGCCTGCATCAGTGGTGCGCCTGCATCAGTGTTCCCCTACTTACATGGCCGTTTTCGTGGTGCGTCCCGATTTTGTACTGACAGATTGAGGGTATCAAGACCAATCCATGCCTCAGCTGACAGTCTTCTAAGTCTTTAAACCACGTCTTATCAGAGGCGCAGTTTCGCCAAATGAGTTGTAGTGCTGAACAGTAAAAACTTATTCAACCTACCCCTTAGCCTGGCCTGGCCGATATAGACGATCTTGGCCTGGCCTCGGTGGTACATCCCACATGCAAGGCCATTCACTGGCCTGCTCTCGCGGCGGCTCACCTGGTCGGCCTCAATCTGACCTGACATGCCATGGGGCTGCCCTCCCCACGCCGCGAATCCCTCCTCAAACACGGGCTCGTCCCCCCTGATGCAAGCTGCGGTAGTACGGCATGGGACCAGTGTTCCCCCACCTCCGGGGGCGACCCGGAGAGCACGGCTTGGGACCAGTGTCCTCACCCCCCGGGGGCGACCCGGAGAGCACGGCTTGGGACCAGTGTCCTCACCCCCGGGGGCGACCCGGAGAGCACGGCTTGGGACCAGTGTCCCCCCCCCCCCCGATGGCGACCCGGAGAGCACGGCTTGGGACCAGTGTCCTCACCCCCGGGGGCGACCCGGAGAGCACGGCTCGAGACCAGTGTCCCCCCCCCCCCCCCCCGGAGAGCACGGCTCAGGAGAAACTCGTCTGGGCCCGGCTGTGTGAAAAACGACCAAATCCTCTGAAACGATGAACTTGGCAGGCTTTAAGCGAGAACGGAAGCGCCTTCATTCTGCGCTAGCCCTCTGGCAAACTCTCGCCCTCCCTCCTGGCGCAGTGCTGCGTTGAGTCTACGCTGCCTGATGTGACCCGGGCGGAACGCAGCAGGGTCGTCTACGTTGCCTGATGTGACCCGGGCGGAACGCAGCAGGGTCATCTACGTTCCCTGATGTGACTCGGGCGGAACGCAGCAGGGTCGTCTACGTTGCCTGATGTGACTCGGGCGGAACACAGCAGGGTCATCTTAAACACGTAGCCGGACGTGCAGTGGAGATGAAATGCTCGTGCCCGTGTTTCGCATGTTTGTTATCTTGCCCTATAGAGCTGCTGCAAGAACTGGTTGGCTTCTGGGCCCCTCCCGGCTTCAGGAGAGAGGACCGCCGTCGACGGGGGATTAATGAGATGATACAGGCGGCTACAAACTCCCCCCAGGGAACTTGATCAGGCGATGCCTACGCCGTAAATTGCATGGGCGAAAATGACTGATAGAATGTCAAAGTCTTGTGATGTAAGATAGTGAACGCATTCATCACGTCTTCATATCCTCATAAATATGCATATATATATATATATATATATATATATATATATATATATATATATATATATATATATATATGATTTATGCAAAAGTGAGGAGACAACAGTAGAATGCCATATAACGCGGTAGCACAATTTGAATTAATTTTAAACATATCTTTCTCAAGAAAGAACAGCCGCCGTGCTTACATGTAGCAAATGCGCCTAAAATAGCAGACACTGCAGACTGTTCATCCATGCGTGCAACTGTCAGCGTCTTACCGCCAGCACCCCCCCCCCCCCCTGCCTCACGCCCCCTCCCCCAGGCCGGCAATGGTCTGTCGTCTCGTCGCCGAAATGTGGCCGTCGGCGGCAGTCGACCGTGACGTTACGCTGGCGATCTCGTGACGTCACGCAGCTCGTATGTCAGTCGCCCTCGTCGAACACGAATCTTTCGTCGAGCGCGGCAGACTATTGGCCGGCTCGCCCCGACCTCAGGCCGCGGACAGCTGACGGTCCGGCCGACGGCTGGCGGCTTGACCTGGCCCTGCCGATCCGTTACCCGTCATCCGTCATCCGTCATCCGTCATCCGTCATCCGTCATCCGTTGCCCGTCATCCGTTGTCAGTCATCCGTTGTCCGTCATCCGTTGTTCGTGGACGTTTCGGCCGATATTGACAGCTGAATTCTGGTGCGACGCTCCCGGCGCCTTTGTGACATCGAGCGTCCCACTGAAGTGCGGCGCACCTGAAGCACACATACCTCGCACCACCTTTGTAGCTCTTCAAGCTCAAATTGCCTCCACATGGCCTCCATTTCCCACGACATTTTCCTGTGACCAAGTATTAAATTTCCACCGGCCTCCGATCTATTATACCACATTTCAACCCGTTCAGGCGCTTTACCCCTTCCCCAACCACGCGCGCACGTTTTTGGCAGAAAACGTGCAAGAATGCGGCACCATTCCCACGGGCGTGTTCCGCTCTGGAAAGGGTTAGACGCCGTTCCTCCCCCTGCGCGCGCTTTTGGGCCGTTGGTGGCGCCGCTGGCGGCGTCCGCGGCAGTCGTGGCGCGCGGCCGGCCGGCTGGACGGCGGCCAACAGGTGCGCCTGCTCCGGATCGGGTTACGCTAGGGGAGGAGCGGCTCCGGCCTGAGGGGGGGGGGGGGGGGTGACGCCGCCGCGACCAACGCCCTCCGTGGTCGCGACGGTCGACCAGCCGCGATTCAAATGTGGCGCAGGTCGGGAACGGTAACAGAGCTCGGCGCGCCGCCGCCTGCAGGTGGCTACAGGTCCCAGTCAGTGTCGATTCAAGGGCTCTTTGTGTTCTGGTGTCAGGTATGGCTTTTGATTATTCGAGCGGTATGCAGCTATGACGAATTTGTACTGCGTATATGTTAGAATCCCCCGAATCTGGTCACACAGTTGTTGGCGTTCAGTGTAAAACAGAACCCTGAACCAGTACACAAATGCAGTCGTCATCTTTTTCAAATAAGCCGCATTCAGACACGCCGATTTAAACGACTTTCAGACCCGTACCAACCGTCCCGCAATGCGCTTGGCCACTACGCGTTACCCATGCCCTGGCTACCATAAATCACCAGGTCATTCATTACCCATGACCTGGCTCCCGGACATCACCAGGTCATTGCCCATGACCTGGCTGCCGTACACCACCAGGTCGTCACACCCAGTAACGCGTGCAGGGGCGGGGGGGGGGGGCACGAGGGACACGTGCCCCCCCCCCTCCCTTAGGTTCAGAGGGTCCTTCGGGCCCCCGGAACCTGCGATTTAGGGCCCGATTTGAGGGCCCAGAGGGCCCGAAAAGGCAGCACGAGCTCTCATTTAGGGGCCCGACCCACGGGGCCGGGCATTCCAATGCCAGCCAGAGAGCCCTGCGCGCTGATCAGGGACTCACTGAGCCGATAAGGGCCTATATTTTGGTCAAACTCCACCAGAAACGCACAGTCGGTTCCGTGGCAGCATGGGCCTTGGGGCCCATTTCGCAAGCAGGGGCAAAGCAGGAGCCAGTGATTTACATTGTTCGGGGCCTTACAGCGTCTAGCAGGAGCCCTGTGTTGTGAGAGGGCCTGAGTCAGCCAGAAGCAGTGTTCGAGGAGGCCCGAAGAGCCTAGGGGGCCCGCGGGTGCAATGATCAAGGGCCCGATTGGAGGGCCTGAGGGCATATAGGGCTGGTCAGAGTCTTATTCAGGGGCCCCGAACTGCGAAAACGGACCCTCAAATAACGGTCAGAGGGTCCTTTGCGCCAGTCAGGGACCCCGTAAGTCGATATGGGCCTATATGTTGGACAGGCGCTACCAGTACTGCACAGTCAGCTCCGTGTTGGCGTGGGCCTGATAAGTGGGCCCCACTTACCGATCAGCTACAAAGTCGGGGCCAGTAATTTACACTGGTCGGGGCCTCTGTGTCTGTCAGGGGATCACAGTGTCTCACGGAGGGCCCCGTGCTCGCAAGGGGCCCCGCACCGACCAGGGGCAGTGTTTGATGAGGCCCGAAGATTGACCCGGGCGGCCCACCGGGACCGACGATCAAAGGCCTGGTTTGAGGGCATAAAGACCCGAAGAACTGGCAGTAGGTCACATAAAGAATCGCGGCCTGTAGGGTAGTGATCTCAAATATCAGTCGGTGGTCCCCTTGCAACGTTTGAGAAACCCCTGAGATAATGCGGATGTATAAGTGAGTCAGAAACCACGAACATCGAACAGTCGGCTCCATGTCCGTCTGAGCCTCTGAGACTCATTACCCAAGCAGAAACGGGGCCGGGGTCAGCGATTTGAAATGTTCGGGGTCCCTGACACGATGAGGGGCTCCTGTGTCGGTTAGGTGCCACAGTGCCGAACAGGGATCCTGTGGCGGCAAGTGGCCCTAGGTCGGAGCGGTGTTTGAGGGGGCCCGAATAGGAGTCGAAGGGTCTCTCGACACCAAAGATCAAGGGGCTGACGGGATAGCTGAGGGGTTCGAAGGGCTGGTTGCAGATCACATTAAGGACCATGATCCTATAGGGCCATGATCTCAAAGGTCAGTAAGATGATGTCTTGCACGGATAGGGACCCCTGAGACATAGCGTTCCTCTACTTTGACCAGAGATCACAAACAACAAACAGTCGGTTCCGTGTTTATCTGAGCCCGGCGGGCCCAGTTCCCAAGCAGGGACAGGACCGGGCACGCGATTTACATTGGTCGGGCCCCTGTATCGTTCAGGGTCCTACAGTGACTAGCAGGGCATTCTGTGTCAACAAGACACCTCGGTTCAGTCAGGGGAAGATGTGCTCAACAGGAACGGGGACGGGAGCTCGAATGGCACAGAGTCTCTTGCGTTGGTCTGGGCCCTCTGACAATCAAAAGAAACAGAAGAACTTATAATGAGTGCTCACGTTGAGGTACTAGACGTCTTTTGCTATTCAGGGCCCCCAGTACCGTACGGTGGACGCTTCAACCTTACTCCAGTATGAACCCGTTAAGCCCAACTGGAGTCTATGTGTTGTATAACCTGCGGCGAGCAGGGATGTTGTTGCGTTAGTGACTGTTTATGCATCAGTCCGGAGTCAGCTGCGAGGGCCCGAAGGCCTCCCGCGTCAGGGAGCCGACCAATAAGATATGATGTATCCCTCTAATGGCCTCCGGATCGGCCAGGGGATACCGTCCCATGTCGCCGGAATGACGGCCGGAAAACACACCGCGGTTAGACAGAATGACCTGCAGCCTTTGACCGGGAGCAGCAATGCGCCCGGTAGTGTTCTTTTTCAGAGGGACCTTTTACCGATAATAGGGGGTCTCATAAGTGTTGAATGGAGCGGAGCGAAATGAGTTCAAAACGCACAAGGCCATCCCACGTTTCTCGGAGAACATGTCTGCCCTTCCCCCCAGAGTGAGGGGCTGGCGGCGCCATGTAGCTCCAGCAGCTGAGTGCGTCATAAAGCCCGAAAGACACGCCCATAATCCCGGGTAACAAGGATAACGATGGTTTAGGTCGCACTTTTCGCAAAACCGATCGGCGTTGGCCACTGCAAATAACGCCAGGGGGCGGGCACCAAGCGCGCAACAGTGCCCATTGTAAAATAATGTTTCTCAATGTCCTTCAAAATGAATTCATGCAGTTCACCAATTACACTGGGCGAAACTTGTTTACAACTTTGAGGCTGTCCTCTTGAGAGATTAACAGTTACAGCAACACGGAAATTAAAGATTTTACTCCACCCTTCCAGTTTCACGACCAGATTCCAGCACCACTTCGCGGTGCTGTAAAGGCTAATGCATTCTTGTCATCAGTCTAAGAACCGCTCAGGTAAAATATACGCCCGGAATATCTACAAATATACGAGCTGGTGTCCAATAGCGTTGATAGGCACTTCTTTCAGATGTGACACCATCTTCATCCACCCGTTGACTAAGACTTACTGTGATGGGTGCAATACGACCAACGTGGTCGGCGCGCCTCAAAGCCCAAATCATCATCATCATACGACTTCGTGTCAGCTGCACGGTCGACCATGCGCGGTTCGGGGAGACTGGAGCGCCTGGCGTCGGGTTTTTACCAAGATATGCGAACGCGCTTGCTCAAAATTAAGTTACATAACTTGTGCCACTAATCGATTCTGACTGAATGTTGAACATATCCAGACAAGCATGGCTTGGCAATGTTAATGCACATTGTTGACCTATTTTGGTCTTCAGTCTACATTCGCGGAATTCTTGCTTGCCCTGTACACCCCAAATACAAATTCTGACAAACTTTCTGAGCTGCATGCGTTAAAGAGTCCACTGAACCACTGCGAAATGAAGAACGCCGGTGATTTATTTCACGCAGTTGTTTGACGCATAATTTCGTCAGTACATTTAATATATATATATATATATATATATATATATATATATATATATATATATACCAATATGTAAATATGCATATATATATATATATATATATATAATACAAACATATCCTCAGTAAGAAATGGGAGACATCCGGCGATGTTTTTTTGAAAGACCTTTTTATTGTCAGACCTATTTGTCAACCCTGTGCCCCCTCGGCAAAGCTCTGGCTGCGTCCCTGGCACACCGGAGACAGTTCTTACCGCCCTGGCCTCTCCGCTCCCAGTTTTGCGACTGTAGCTGCGAGAGGCAGACGTCCCCCGGGCATGGTAAGGGCGGCTGTGCATCTCAATAACACGTGGGACCCCGGCGGATTCATTTAGTAGGATCACCCACCACTATCGGACGATCAGGATTCACGATAATCAATCAGGAGCCCACGGAGACGGCAGTCGTCTGTCGACTCACTGGAGCACGGCGGACTGGCAGTGACAGGCCAGCCCGGCCAGCTGTCTCCTCCTGCTCTCCCCTCTCCTCCGCTGCCCCCCTCCCGCTCTGGCGCCCTGTGCAGCGCTCTCCACGCGCGCACGAGGATTAGAACCGATCCGGCGTCCTGCTCATTAGGGCGCGAACATCGGCGCCAGAAGGCCATGCAGATGCAAATGGTGCCGTCTTAGGCGCGCATTCAGGTGAGCTGCGCATCGCCCGTCCCCCAGGTCTGGTGTCATCCACCCCGACCCGGCCTGTCCCGGACCACAGCCGGCCCATGCGGTCTGGCCCTAGTCAGTCAAGCCGCCAGCCTTGGCTCGAGGTAATCTGAAGCAATCTTATCGTAATTCGAAGTGAATTCGTTTTGTCTCAGTTCGACCAATAAGACCACTAAGTCTGTCTCGAGCACATAAAACCCTCAAGTCTGTCTCGAGCACACTGGACCCTCAAGTCTGTCTCGAGCACATGAGACCCTCGAGTCTGTCCCGAGCACACCAGACCCTCAAGCCTGTCTCGAGCACACCAGACCTTCAAGTCTGTCTCGAGTACACCAGACCCTCAAGCCCGTCTCGAGCACACCAGACCCTCGAACCATCCCAGCCGTGTCATACAGAGGTGTATATTCAAGGGACGCCCGTTTGAATTAGAACTGCAGAACACCGCCTCACGCCTCCCCCCGCCGTTTGGGAGGCCAGACGTTTGACCGCTCCAGCCAGACTCAACACCGCCTCACGCTCCCCGCCGTTGGAGGCCAGACGTTGACCGCTCCAGCCAGACTCAACACCGCCTCACGCTCCCCGCCGTTGGAGGCCAGACGTTGACCGCCCCAGCCAGACTCAACACCGGCTCACGCTCCCCCCCCCCCGCCGCTCGGCGCCCGGCGTCGCCGCTGGAGCACCGGCAGAGCTCACACTGCGCTAGCGATACGAGCTGCGCCTGGTCCGAGCTTTACATCCTGGTCTCGGCCAGCTTCCACATCGATGTCGGTGCCTGTTTCCTCAGCGGCAGACACCCGTGGCCGTGCCCTCCGTCCTGCCCTCTCCACCAACTCCGAGCACCGATAGCCGTAGTGTGGCCGGGCCCGGGCCGGCTCGGTCCAACTCGGTGCTGGCACCCCTCCCGGGCCAGGGCCATTGAGAACGCACCGCTGTGAAACAGGCCCCCTATATCGGTGGTGCGTTGACGCGCCACTAAAAATGCCCTCCTATTGTACGCGAGATAAATTATAGGTTTGGGTTACGGGCAGGCGGACGTGCGTCGAGCGAGACCAGAGGACGACATTTGCGTATAATGAGGCGTTTTGAATATTAATATGATGATTGTCCTTTGTGGCACTGTGAGCCGGTGTAGTATGGGTGATCCTCATTTGAATGCGGGCAAAAAACAAGCCTATTGAAATCATCGCTTGCTTAGATGGCCCAGCCGGAGCGCAAATGATGCCCTGGTATGCATTGGGAACGCAAGTCTGTTTGTCTCGGCCAAGTGGCACAATGCGCAGCCGTAGCGGCCGCTTGCGGGGCCGCTCAGGTCTGGATTAATCAGAAGCTCCGCGCTAGGCCAGCTGCCTCCGTCCTGGGTCATATATGCATTTTATGCAAGCAAGTTTGGCCACGTACGTGTTAGTAAATCGGCGGCAGTGAACAACGAGCCATGATTTATTTCCAGTAATTGTTAACAGACCATCGTAGGGGTTGCAGCACATAGAGTCCCAGCAAACAGTCACGCGCAAAAAGTCACACTACAAGGTGCGACTGTAACATGAGTTTAAGCAATTTAGACATGCCATAGACGGGCATTATGGGCATCGCTCATGTCAAGGATTTTGGTTTGGCACTTGCATGCTGTCAAGATTTCGAAATTGTCAATGTTAGTGGATGAAAGTCAATGCGGGAGCAGACAGTTGGCGGTTTCGATCATAAACGATCACATAACAACACACATAAATATAATAGCATGGCTGTAGCTTTCAGAGTATGGACGCCAGGACTTTATGCATTGCTGGTTTGTCTGTGACATGGCTGTTAATTTTTAATAACATAACACCCCAAGAAGCAATCAAATATTGCGCGGTTCTCGTCAGCCACAGCCCCGTGGTACTGATTGCCACGACCTGGAGCCAGTTCTGCCTGCGACAGATCAAACGATGGCATACGGTTGGGACCGCTCCTGACCAAACAATGTACAATGTACAATGTACACTAACGGTCGTTAAGGAATCATGCTGCGGGCTACTGATGCGGTCGTTTCTGTTACCACGTGATGCATATTTTGTGCTCCTCCTACCTGCTAAAAAAGCTTTAACTAACAACAAGTTTGTCTTGGAGGAAATAATTTCCTGCATGTTTTTGGATGTAGTGTGTTGTTTGTGATTTTTTGTCACGATCAGTACTGCACTAGAAACCCCAAACGTATGTATGAGGACGATTTGTCTCGAAGTCCACAGCCTCGGATTGTTCTGCTGCCCAGACCGCCCACCACTTAAGTGCTGGGTTCATGACCGACCGAATGTCCCTGGTTGATGTCGAAGCAACGGGGATAGGGCTCCTGGCCTCACCCACCGCCCCTGGCTGGGGACGGACCGGCTGGGGACGGACCGACCGAATCTCCACTGGCCGACCCCATTCCAACGCACGCGGTGCGCGGCCATGTCTATAACCGAAGCCCCGGACGAGCACACAGACAAACACAAACGCATGTAGGGCTCCGTGCACAGCCCCCTCACCCCCTCCCCGCCCGCTCGCCCGGGCGCAGATGGCCAATTGTGTCGCCATGACAACGCCACCGACACAGGAAGTGGCGACTCGGATGTGGAGGGCCATAAAGCGTCACAATTACGGCGGCTGCGAACCCTTCTATGCGCTGATGACGATTCTATGAGGCGTGGCGCGCCACGGGCGGCTGGCGGGCGCGCACTTTTGAGACCGGCGCCGGGTGGCGCGCGTCGCCGGCCCCCTTGCGTGTCTGACCTCCCTCCCACCCCGTCAGGCTGCCTGCTGTCCGTCTGCCCGCTCCTCCCGTTCTCCTCTCTTCATCCCTCTCTCTCTTCTCCTTCTCTCTCCTCCCTCTCTCTCTCTCTCTATCCCTCTCTCTCTCCCTCCCTGTCTCTCTCTTTTCTCTCTCACCCCCTCTCTCTCCCTCTCTCTCCCTCTCTCTCCTCTCTCTCTCTCTCTCTCTCTCTCTCTCTTTCTCTCTCTCACTCCCTCTCTCTCTCCCCCTCTCTCTCTCTTTTTCTCTCTCCCTCTCTCCTTTCTTGCTTCCCATCTACTGCTCTGTCACGCTCGCATTTGACCCCTCTTCCTCTTCCTCTTTCTGTTTGTTTAAGGGGTGCGCGCCCGGAAGCTCGGGCCAGCTCCAGATGTCACCGGACGCTTCTGAACGGGGGCCGAAAGCCGCCCCAGGGCGGCCGTGCCCGGCCAGGTCGTGCGTAGTGTTTTCACACCTCCGGTTAACCAAGTCTGCATTCGAGTGCTGCGGGACCAGACAAAACCAGACCCCAAACAAATCGAAAATGCAGCTACCAGTAAAATGCATTGAACCTGGGGCTCTATGCATGCCGACTTTGGAAACTGCTGCGTTCAATTCATCGGACCAGTGTGAGCCGAACATATCGTCTAGCATTCGTGATCGAATAAACCACTGATGCGATCAAAGCAGTTTCAAGCCGTGATCACTCTCGTTGTCATTTTTGCATTCAAGGTTTATGACAGTCTACAGACAAAGCCGACTCAAAACCTCAACAGCCGGGAGCGGCTAGCGGTGCTCAGTTGGCCCACGTGGGGACGTTGCCCCAGGACCTGCCGTCTCCCGACCGGTGACAGCGGCCCTCCCGGACTGGCCAGCCGGGCCCGCGAGCCACGAGCGACCCTGGTGCGGGGCCGGGACGCCGCCGCCGCCGCCGCCGCCGCTGCCGGGCAGAACGGGTTAACAGTAACCTTGGCGGCGGCGGCCATTGCCACATACCGGGCCAGGAGACGGCTGGCCCGCCCGGCCGCCAGGGTCGCGGCCAGGCCACCAGCGGCTCGTCTGGCCGGGCCGACCGGCGCGGCCGTCTGCTGGACACTGCGGCGTCGTCTGAAGGCCCGTCTGGTGGGACCAGTCTGATGGAGGCCAGTCTGCTTCCCTCTCTGATGGGCAGTCTGATGGGCCGACCGGTGGTCGTGTGCTTGCCGGTCCTATGATCAATCCTCTGGCCGGTCTCTGTTGTCACCATCGGACATGGCAAGCATCACTCAGCCCTCCGCTGCCGACAGCTCGTGTCATGTGTCAAGGCCAGTATGCTCATTTTATCCCTGCATACTCCCTCGGCCCGCTCTCCGGGCGCGGGCCAAGCACTGGGAGGCGCCATCCACCTCACGACCTGACTCAACCGTGGCGTCATCCGCGTCACGGTCTGACGTCATCCTCGTCACGGTCTGGCCGCGCCGGGCGGCTGGCTTGCGGCGACGCCGTCGTTGCATGACCTGTCTCAACAGGCCGACGGCCGGGCGGCGTGTGACGTCACCGACGGCCGTCTGCCGCGCCGACGGCTGAGCCGCCAGCCGTGAGCCCGGCTGCTGCTGACGTCGGG